>NC_051072.1:637408-663720 GCF_004664715.2 Peromyscus leucopus | reverse complement strand
ACCCAGTGCGACAGCTGAATAGGACTAGAGGAAGAGCTGAACCAGGTTCACTGTGAGGGTGGGTTTTCGTTAAGTGTGACCCCAGTTCGCTTTAGATCCTGAGTTAGAGTTGAAGTAATAAAAAGGAGATCTTGCTAGTGCCCAAATGCGTGTTTGTCAGCATTGGGGTTCCGATCAGCTTGACATTATGAGTGTTTCGCTGCTAAAAGCAGGGTTCCTAGGCAAGATAAAAAACTCTATGGCCTTCGGTTTCATGCCGAGTGCAAGCATTTGTGTCCGAGTCAGCAGGGTGAGGAGAACTCACATACTGTGGTTTTCATGTGTTAACGTAAACCAGACCTGTGATAGGAAAGAAACTTTCAGTCTGACTCTATGTGGCCATCCTGACATCTCTGCAGTTTGTGGAGAGACAGGCAGACCTCTGGTCTCCTCTATTTCAAAGACAAATTCAAAGGACAGTTATGCTACTGCTTCTGTAACAGGAACCTTGAACTATTTTTAGGACTTGATAATACTTTGCTTTTGTTCATTCTCATTGTATCTGTGACATGTGCTTAATTTCTATGGTCTGATTCCATGGTGTAATTGAAAACGTGTTTCCACTTTCTTATGTGCTGGAGCCCCCAGAATCCCAGGAGTCAATTTCTGTGCAAGAAGCAAGGACAACTTTATTTAAGTAGCAAGGCTTGGGCTCCTGTCTCATGTCCAGACAGATTGATGACGGAGAGCCGGTGAGCTCAGGTGAGGGCATGGGTTTTTTAAAGGAGTAAAGGATGGGGGTGGGGAATTCCGGATTCAGATGAGGGTTGATACCATGATTGGCACAGGAGTGGTACAGAGTCTGTTGTTAACATGATTGGTATGGGCGTTGCTGGCAAGGAATTGGGAATCTTATATACTTAGCAAACTATCCTTGTTGTTCTAGAGTTTTTAGTACTTGTCTCAATTTTGATTGGTCTCCTGCAGGGTACAGTCTGTTGCTTTTCCTGGTTATAGTAAGGGTGAGCCTTGTCCTTGTATCATTAGTCTACAGCCTGTCGTGGCTGCACTGATGTTAAGTTAGCCTCTTCATTCACTAACATGCTTTCGTTATTGGTATTAAATTTGGTGATTACATACTTGTTTTCATTTACTCTGTGAGGAAAAATTTCTCTTTAACTGCCTAGAATATATTCCTCCCTATATGTAGTGATTGTTCATTCTTTTGGATATTAATCTGTGTTTGTCACTTTTATGACCTGATGCTGATTTCTTCTGGTTTCACTGATTCCTTCGGGTTGCTCTTTTCATATCTAATCTGAGACTTCATTCTGCGGTTCTTGACTGATGTGGCTGCTGTGGTTACATTCCTGGATCTTTTTCTGCAGCTGCAGCTGAGATGCTTCCCTGTCCTAACTCCAGAGGTTCCACTGTGTGCAGATGCTTCTTACAGTAGCCAGAACAAAACCACTTCCTCCCTGTCCTTCACACGGGCACTGCCATGTCCAACCAGTAAAGCAAAGTGCTAATGTTGGCTCCTGCTCTTCACAGGTCTAGTCCAGGTCCCCTTGTTGAGCAGTCCTGTCTCTTTCCTCCCAGGCGTCTTTCATTGTATTCTAATGTCAGTGTGAGGGAGGGAGTTCCTTGTGTTTACAGCTCATGCATGAACCCTGCTGTGTTAGACTTGTCATATCTGGAAAACTCTGGAGGGGAGGTGTGCTGGGTGAGGACATTCAGTTTCTCTTGATCCATCTATATGATTATATAGAATCCATGGAGAGACATTGCATAAGATTTAAAAGGGGTGAAACACATGCAAGGAATAAACCTGAGCAGCCCAGATTTTCATTACACTGTCAGCTCTGGTTATATTTGTGCCTGTCATAGTGTCACCCAGAGTCACTATCAAATGCAGCAACATATTTTAGTTGAAAGGTGTGTGTGGTTCAATGACCAACTCTTTCAAAATCTGCATTCCATTGTTCTCTTCTTAGCAGCATCTGTGTGAATTTAAGTCAGATCTATGAGAATGCATGTCCCAAATCCTTATTGGATATACTCCACATACTGTTCCCTTAAGAAGACTAGAAACAACATATGGACTATTAAAATCCAAAAATATATCCAGACATCTAATGTACAGAGTAAAGAATGTGATGTTTATTTTGTAAAATGATTATATAATTCATGTTTCCGTATCTAGTATGTACTTATGAGTGAGTACATATCATGTTTGTCCTTCTGGGTTTGGGTTCCCTGACTCAGGATGATATTTTTCTAGTTCTATCCATTTGCCTACAAATTTCATGCTGTCATTGTTTTTCTCTGCTGAGTAGTACTCCATTGTGTATATGTACTACATTTTCTTAATCCATTCTTCAATTGATGGGCATCTAGATTGTTTCCAGGTTCTGGCTATTACACATAATGCTGCTATGAACATAGTTGAGCATGTATCTTTGTGGTATGATTGAGCATTCCTTGGGAATATGCCCAAGAGTGGGATGGCTGGATCTTGAGATAAATCGATTCCCAATTTTCTTAGAAACTGTCATACTGATTTCTACAATGGTTGTACAAGCTTGCATTCCCACTAACAGTGGCGGAGGGTTCCCTTTGCTCCACATCCTCTCCAGCATTGACTGTCATTGGTGTTTTTGATCATAGCCATTCTGACAGGTGTAAGGTGGTATCTCAGAGTCGTTTTGATTTGCATTTCTCTGATGACTAAGGATGTTGAGCATTTCCTTAAATTTTTTTCAGCATTTGAGATTCTTCTTTTGAGAATTCTCTGTTTAGCTCTTTAGCCCATTTTTTAATTGGACTGTTCAGTATTTTGATGTCTAGTTTCTTGAGTTCTTTATATACTTTGGAGATCAATCCTCTGTTAGATGTGGGGTTGGTGAAGGTCTTTTCCCATTCTGTAGGCTGTCGTTTTGTCTTATTGACCATGTACTTTGCCCTACAAAAGCTGAATTTCAAGAGGTCCCACTTATTAATTGTTGCTCTCAGTATCTGTACTACTGGTATTGTATGTAGGAAGTGATATCCGGTGCCAATGTGTTCATGACAACTTCCTACTTTCTCTTCTATCAGGTTCAAAGTAACTGGATTATGTTGAGATTTGATCCACTTGGACTTAAGTTTTGTGCATAGTGACAGATATGGATATATTTCCAATCTTCTACATGTTGACATCCAGTTATTCAAGCTCCATGTGTTGAAGATGCTTTCTTTTTTCCATTGTGTAGTTTTGGCTTCTTTGTCAAAAATCAGGTGTTCATGCCTGTGTGGATTAATGTCAGGGTCTTCAATTAGATTCCATTGGTCCACATGTCACTTTTTATGCCAGTTCCAAGCTGTTTTTATTACTGTTGGTCTATAGTAGAGCTTGAATTCAGAAATCATGATGCCTTCAGAGATTGCTTTATTGTACAGGATTGTTTTGGCTATCCTGGGTGTTTTGTTTTTCCATATGAAGTTGAGTATTGTTCTTTCCAGGTCTGGGCGATTGCATTGAATCTGTCATTGCAAAAAGCAATTGCTTTTGGTAAGATTGCCATTTCTACTATGTTAATCCTGTGTCCATGAGCATGGGAGAACTTTCCCTTTTCTGACATCTTCTTCAATTTCTTTCTTTAGAGATTTAAAGTTCTTGTCATACAGGTCCTTCACTTGCATAGTTAGAGTCACCACAAGGTATTTTCATTATTTGTGGCTATTGTAAAGGTGATGTTTCTCTGATTTTTTTTCTCAGCCTGTATGTCATTTGTATATAGGAGGACTATTGGGTTGTTTGTTTGTTTTAGTTAATCTTGTATCATGTCACATTATTGAAGGTGTTTATTCAGCTGTAGGAGTTCCTTGGTGAAATTTTTGGGGTCACTAATGTATATTATCATGTCATCTGCAAATAGTGAAAGCTTGACTTCTTTCTTACCAATTTGTATCCCCCTTGATCTCCTTTTGTTGTCTTATTGCTGTAGCTAGAACTTCAAGTACTATATTGAATAAGTATGGGGAGAGCAGACAGCCTTGTCTTGTTCCTGGTTTTAGTGGAATCACTTTGAGTTTCTCTCCATTTAATTTGATGTTGTCTTTTGGCTTCCTGTAAATTGCCTTTATTGTGTTTAGGTATGTTCTCTGTATTCCTGATCTCTCCAAGACCTTTATCATGAAGAGGTGTTGGATTTTGTCAAAGGTCTTTTCAGCATCTAATGAAATGATCATGTAGTTTTTTTTCTTTCAGTTTGTTTATGTAGTGTATTACATTGACAGACTTTCATATGTTGAATCACCCTTGCATCCCTGGGATGAAGCCTACTTGATCATGGTGGATAATTGTTTTGATGTGTTCTTGGAGTCTGTTTGCCAGTATTTTATTGAGTATTTTTGCATCAATGTTCATGAGGAGATTGGTCTGTAGTTCTCTTTCTTTGTTGCACCTTTGTTTGGCTTGGGAATCAGGGTAATTGTAGCCTCATAGAAGGAGTTTGTAGTGTTCCTTCTGTTTCTATTGTGTGGAACAATTTAAAGAGTATTGGTATTCTCTTCTTTGAGATCTGGTAGAATTCTGCATTGAAACCATCTGGTCCTGGGCTTTTATTGGTGGGGAGACTTTTGGTCTTGGTTGGAAAATAGAAATGACTGTTTCTATTTTCTTAGGGGTTATTGGTCTATTTAAATCGTTTATCTATCTGGTCTTGATTTAGGTTAGGTATGTGGTACCTATCCAGAAAATTGTCTATTTCTTTTAGATTTTCCAATTTTGTGGCATACAGGTATTTGAAGTATGACCTGATGATTCTCTGGATTGCCTCATTGTCTGTTGTTATGTCTCCCTTTTATTTTCTGATTTTGTTAATTTGGAAGCTCTCGCTCTACCTTTTGGTAAGTCTGGATAGGGGCTTGTCTATCTTGTTGATTTTCTCAAAGAACCAACTCTTTGTTTCATTGGTTCTTTGTTTCTATTTTATTAATTTTAGCTCTCAATTTGATTATTTCTGGACATCTATTTCTCCTGGGTGACTTTGCTTCTTCTTGTTCTAGAGCTTACAGGTGTGCTGTTAAGTCACTAGTGTGAGATTTTTCCAACTTCTTTATGTGGGCATTTAGTGCTATGAATTTTCCTCTTAGCACTGCTTTCATAGTGTCCCATAAGTTTGGGTATATAGTACATGCACTTTCATTGAATTCTAGGAAATCTTAAATTTCTTTCTTTATTTCTTCCTTGACCCATTGGTGATTCAGTTGAGCATTATTCAGTTTCCATGAGATTGTAGGCTTCCTGTAATTTTTGTTGTTGTTGAAACCTAACTTTAAACCATAGAATACAGGAGGTTATTCCAATTTTTTTGTATCTGTTGAGATTTGCTTTTTGACTGCTTATGTGGTTGATTTTAGAGAAGGTTCCATGGGGTGCTGAGAAGAAGGTATATTCTTTTTTGTTAGGGTGGAATGTTCTGTAGATATCGATTAAGTCTATTTGAGTCATAACCTCACTTAAGTCCCTTATTTCTCTGTTAGGTTTCGATCCGGCATATCTGTCCAGTGGTGAGAATGGCGTGTTGAAGTCTCCCACCATTAATTTGTGGGGTTATATGTGTGATTTAAGCTTTAGTAATGTTTCTTTTACATATGTGTTTGGGGCATAAATGTTCAGAATTGAAACTTCATCTTGGTGGATCTTTTCTGTGATGAGTATGTAATGTCCTTCTAGGTCTCTTTTGATTGACTTTAGTTTGAAGTCCATTTTGTTGGATATTAAGGTATCTACACCAGCTTGCTTCTTAAGACCATTTGATTGGAAAGACTTTCCCCAGCCTTTTATTCTTAGGGTAGTGTCTATCTTTGAAGTTGATATGTGTTTCTTATATGCAGCAGAAAGATGGGTCCTGCTTTTGTATCCATTTGTTAGCCTGTGTCTTTTTATAGGTGAATTAAGTCCATTGATATTAAAGGTTATTAATGACCAGTGATTGTTAATTCCTGTTATTTTTGGTAGTAGTGTGTGTGTATTTCTCTTCTTTGGGATTTACTGTTGTGGGGTTATCTATTCTGTTTCATGGGTGTATCTGACTTCCTTAGGTTGGAATTTTCTTTCTAGTGCTTTCTGTAGGACTGGATTTGTGAATAGGTATTGTTTAAATCTGGTTTTGTCTTGGAATGTCTTGTTCACTCCGTCTATGGTGATTGAAAGTTTTTCTGAGTATATTAGTCTAGGCTGGCCTACATTGTCTCTTAGTATCTGCATTACATCTGCCCAGGTCCTTCTGGCATTCAGAATCTCCATTGAGAAGTCGGGTGTTATTCTGATGGGTTTGCCTTATAAGTCACTTGGCCTTTTTCCTTTGCTGCTCTTAATATTCTTCCTTTATTCTGTAGGTTTAGTTGTTTAATTAGTATGTGGCCAGGGGACTTTTTTGAGGGTCTAGTCTGTTTGGTGTTCTCTTCCATCTCTTGTATTCTGTTGGTTATGCTTACATCTGTGTTTCCTGTTTGTTTACTCAGATTTTCTATTTTCAGCATTCCCTCTGTTTGTGTCTTCTTCATTGTTTCTGTTTCCCTTTTCAGGTCTTGAACTGTTTCCCTCACCTGTTTCCTTGCTTTTACATGGTTTACTTTAAGGGATTTATTGCTTTCTTCCATTTTTTTATTTGTCTTTTCCTCTATTTCTTTAGATTTCTTCCCATTTTTTGTTTGACGTTTTCTCAATTTCTTTATTGATTTCCTCCACTTTTTTGTTCATCTTTCCCTCAGTTTCTTTCCTTTATTTGTTTTGTTCTGTTTTTTCTCCTTTATTTTTCCCCCAGAGAAGGTCTCTAAATTTTCCAGTCCAGGTTTGATTGGGTCCATTTGTCAGAAGCCTCTGAGCACTTAGCACATTCACAGAGAACAAGGCTGGCTTCAAAATCTTCTAAAAGATCCTTTTCATTCACATTACTGCATTGTGCAGTTTTACTTACTTGTCTGGACCAACAGTCTGAAATAATGACAGGGTGACTCCTTTTATTTTATGTTATTAATGGTTTTTCATTTATTTTACATACCAATCACAGTTTCCCCTCCCTCCTCTCCTCCTACCCCCCTCCCCCACACGCTCACATCTACCCCCCTCCTCATCCTCTCCTCCTGTCTCCATTCAGAAAGGGGCAGGCCTCCCATGTGCTTGAACAAAGTATGCCATATCAAGTTGAGGTAGGATTGAGCTCCTCCCTCTTCATAAAAGCTGGGCAAGGTTATCCAGCATGGGGAACAAGTTCAGGGAGATTTCTTAGTAATTTTGAAAGCTTTCCCTTTAGTGTAGACTTTTTCCCAACTAGCTCTTATAAATTAATTTAACCTGCCTTCATTAATCTATGATCTGCCCCATGCCTTTCTTTAAATGTCTCCACCATTCTGTATGCCTGTCTTGGTCCTCCAGTAGCTGGTGTCTCCCTGCAGCTGGATTCATCTCTTCTGCTCCATCCCATGAATCCTGCCTGTCCTCTCCTGCCTAGCTATTGGCCACTCAGCTCTATTAAACCAATCAGAAGGTGCCTTGGCAAAGACAGATCTTCACAGGGTACAAAAAGATTATCCTGCACAGTATTGCTTTATCGATTTAAAGTACAACTGATCAACGTGATTTTTTAAATGCTGTAATAAAATTAAAATCAGAACACATGGACCAGAAATGACCTGTAATACTAATATTTCTGTCAAAGTCTCGACCCCCGTTTGTAATAGAATATTTTAAGGTGATTTACTTTTGTTTATGTTGCATATGTTTAACTCTGTGAATCTGTGTTACTGTGCCTGTGTAAAACACCTGATGGTCTAATGAAGAACTGGCCAATAGCAAAGCAGGAGAACGGATAGGCAGGGCTGGCAGGCAGAGTGTATAAATAGAATTAGAAATCTGAAAGAGGGACTAGAGATCCAGCAGCCAGAGGAGGAGGACTCCAGGAGCCAGCCAGTCAGCTACACACACAGCAAGCCACAGCGTAAGAGTAAGACACAGAAATAAGAGAACGGGAAAGGCCCAGAGGTAAAAGGTAGAAGTAATAAGTTAAGGAAAGCTGACAAGAAACTAAGCCAAACCAAAGCCGAGCATTCATAAATAAGAAAAAGCCTCCCTGAATGAATTTATTTGGGAGCTAGTTGGTGGGCTCTCAAAAGAGCCAAAAAAATCTCCAGCAGCACACATTCACACATCAGGTGATGTGGATCAGGATGTGAATACCAGACTGACTCCCCACGGTTGTTTGAAACCAAAAAGTAGTCAAAAGGTTGTTAAGAAACAACATTGTTACGCATTGATATTAAGTCTTCATAGCTTACAAGAATAAGTTTCTGTTTCCTAAGCCTAATGTACCCTCCAAAACATGTTTCAACCTATGCTGAACTTGTGACCCAATGATGTTTGCTCACCATTTGCCTTACAAAAATAACCTGTGATATGATTGCACTTTTGTCTTATGAAACTGTTTTTCCAGATACCTTGATGATTCCCCTGCCATATGATGTATTAATGAATGAGCTTTTTTTTTTTTTTTAAATTTCATCACGTCTAAGGCCCAATTATCTCGACATCCGTTTTCTATTAACCTTAACTCTTCCCCTAGAATAGACCCCAAAAGGCAATGAGGGGATGCTCAGAAATACTTTGGGAAAGAAAGCCAACTGACCAGTTCCTGGTGCACCTGTGAAATGAAGCTTGCTTTAATCAGACATTCGTGCCATTGGTTTTTTCCCAGGCCTAACAGCTGTCCACTCAACTGGGTTTCTCAGTCGCATCTCTACTGCAGGCATCCAGAACTAATCCAGGAAGAGTAACTATCACACAGGCAGTCCTGGAATACCTTCGCACAGACTTCTGGTAAATGTAGTCCATGCGACTGTGACATCACAGGAAGCGGCCCAGGAGATCCTTTTCCGGCCTTCGGTCACCTCAGGAGGGTCTTTTCCAACGTTGGGCGAGAGTCCAGCTCTGGTCTACAATCCTGTTGCATCTCTGACATGGAGGTTGGTCCAGGGTGCAGCTCAGGCTGAGCCACTATACGGGGTGCGGGGGGTCCGACTCGAAGGGAGCGGACCTGGATGGGAGGTCGGAATAAGTTTTCTTGGAGGTGCTATGCTGAACTGGCTGAGTCACGTGAGGTTGCAGGTCAGGGCTGGGGAGAGAGTGATAGGGACTGGGCCTTGAGTGATGGTTTCCTTGGGACGCCACGTGCAGCCGGAGTTCATCTTGGCCTTCCGGGACAGGAGAGCTGCCTGGTAGCGCGGAGTAGATGATAGTGCAAAGTCCAGGGTTGCAAACTAATGACGGTCAGCTGACTGCCTGCTCCTGAGGTGGAGCTGGGAGCTCAGTGAGCAGCTTTGGTGGGGAAGCATGCTTCTCTAGCTGAGCCGTTCTCACGTGGACGCGGTCAGATTTCTCAGAATCTGTAGAGCAAACGGGGTCTGGTCCTTCCTGAACTCTGCAGCCGGCCTAGTGTAACGGTCTTGATTGTGTTCATCTTCTGCGCCAGTTCGAGAATTAAGGGAGGAAAAACCTGAGGCCCAACAGTTCACCGGTGGGAAATTGTGAAATACGGACAGATGCCAGAATCAGCTGCTATAGAAAAGCTTTGACTAGAGTGAGAGAACACACATTCTGCAGTCATATGGAGGGAAAGACCCAGTGCAAAGCTGAATGGGGACAAGGGGAAGCTGAACCCAGGTTCACTTTGAGGGTGGGTTTTCTTAAATTGTTGACAGTTCCTTTAATCCTGATGTAGAGTTGAGTAAATAACAAAGTCAAAATGTCTGCTAGTCCCCAAATGGTTTTGTCAACATGTCTTCATCTTGCCTTGACATTATTGAGTTTGTCTAGAAGCGGGGTTCCTAGGAACAAATGAAAAACTCTCTTGGCCTTGGGTTCCAGTACCAGGCATTTGTGTTGGGTAAGCAGGGTGAGGAAGAGCTCACATAACTGTGTGTGTTCACGTGATTTAAAGTAAACAGACCTGTGATAGGAAAGAAACTTTTTGATTTTTCGAGACAGGGTTTCTCTCTAGCTTTGTGCCTTTCTTGGGACTCACTTGGTAGCCCAGGCTGGCCTCGAACTCACAGAGATCTGCCTGCCTCTGCCTCCCGAGTGCTGGGATTAAAGGCGTGCGCCACCACCGCCCGGCATGGAAAGAAACTTCAGTCTACTCTATTGCACATCCCTGTCATCTCTGCGTTTGTAAATGGCAGGCAAGATCCTCTGGTCCTCTTTATTTCAAAAGAAATTCAAGGACAGCTTATGCTACCTGCTTCTGTAAAAGGAAGCACTTGAACATATTTTATGGACTTGATAAATACTTTCTTTTGTTCATTTCATTTATCTTACTTGTGCTTAATTTCTATGGTCTAGTCCATGTGTAATTGAAACGTGTTTTCACTCTTATGTGTCATGAGCCACCCAGAGATCCCCCAGGAGTCCAAGTTCATATGCAAAAGCAAAGAAACTTGATTGTAAGTACAGGCTTGGGCTCCCTGTCCATTCCAGCACAGCAGTTGGATCACGGAGAGCCTTGAGCTCAGTTGAGGCAGGGTTTCTAAGGAGTAAAGGATGGGGGGTTGGGGAATTCCAGATTCAGATGAGGGTGGAACTCATGATTGGGCAACAGTGAGGTAACAGAAGTTTTGTTAAACAGTGATTGGTATGTGCGGCGTGCTCCTCGGCCAGCGAGGAAGAATGACCACCATGCGAGGATCCTTCTCAGAACACACTTTATTGGAGCACCTCTTGATTAAGAGAGAGCGGGAGGTGAGGGGGCCCCGAGGACTAAACTGCAGCTGCTTATATAGGGAATCAGGCAAACATGCCGTACTGTGATTGGGTCCCGCCAGAATGCTAGCACGAGGAGCCACGGGATAGGCTGAGGACATAAGGCCAATTACCATACTCGTGCATCATAGCCAAATATGGAGTTGTTTACAGCTAGGCTACCAGGAAGCCAGCGCCATCTTTGAATAGCGGCTCCCTACAGGTATGGGCGTTGCTGCAAGGAAATTGGGAATCTATATACAAATTATGCAAACTATTCCTTGTGTTCTAGAGCTTTTAGTACTTGTCTCAATTTTGATTGGTCTCCTGCAGGGTACAGTCTGTTGCTTTTCCTGGTTATAGTAAGGGTGAGGCCTTGTCCTTGTATCATTAGTCTACAGCCTGTCGTGGCTGCACTGATGTTAAGTTAGGCCTCTTCATTCACTAACATGCTTTCGTTATTGGTATTAAATTTTGGTGATTACATACTTGTTTTCATTTACTCTGTGAGGAAAAATTTCTCTTTAACTGCCTAGAATATTCCTCCCTATATGTAGTGATTGTTCATTCTTTTTGGATATTAATCTGTATTTGTCACTTTTATGACCTGATGCTGATTTCTTCTGGTTTCACTGATTTCTTCCAGGTTGCTCCTTTCATATCCAATCTGAGACTCCATTATTTCTTCATTTCCATTCTGTAGTTCTTGACTGAAGTGGCTGCTCTGGTTACATTCCTGGGTCTTTTTCTGCAGCTGCAGCTGGGATGCCTTCCCCTGTCCTTACTCCAGAGGTTCCACTGTGTGCAGATGCTTCTTACAGTGAGCCAGAACAAAACAACTTCCTCCCTGTCCTTCACATGGGCACTGCCATATCCAACCAGTAAAGCAAAGTGCTCATGTTGGTCCCTGCTCTTCACAGGTCCAGTCCAGGTCCCCTTGTTGAGCAGTCTGTCTCTTTCCTCCCAGGCTTCTTTCATTGTATTCTAATGTCAGTGTGAGGGAGGGAGTTCCTTGTGTTTACAGCTCATGCATGAACCCTGCTGTGTTAGACATGTCATATCTGGAAAACTCTGGAGGGGAGGTGTGCTGGGTGAGGACATTCAGTTTCTCTTGATCCATCTATATGATTATATAGAGTCCATGGAGAGACATTGCATAAGATTTAAACAGGGGTCAAACACATGCAAGGAATAAACCTGAGCAGCCCAGATTTTCATTACACTGTCAGCTCTGGTTATATTTGTGCCTGTCCTAGTGTCCCCCAGAGTCACTATCAAATGCAGCAACATATTTTGAGTTGAAAGGTGTGTGTGGTTCAATGACCAACTCTTTCAAAATCTGCATTCCATTGTTCTCTTCTTAGCAGCATCTGTGTGAATTTAAGTCAGATCTATGAGAATGCATGTCCCAAATCCTTATTGGATATACTCCACAAACTGTTCCCTTAATAAGACTAGAAACAACATATGGACTATTAAAATCCAAAAATATATCCAGACATCTAATGTACAGAGTAAAGAATGTGATGTTTATTTTGTAAAATGATTATATAATTCATGTTTCCGTATCTAGTATGTACTTATGAGTGAGTACATATCATGTTTGTCCTTCTGGGTTTGGGTTCCCTGACTCAGGATGATATTTTTCTAGTTGTATCCATTTGCCTACAAATTTCATGCTGTCATTGTTTTTCTCTGCTGAGTAGTACTCCATTGTGTATATGTACGACATTTTCTTAATCCATTCATCAGTTGATGGGCTTCTAGGTTGTTTCCAGGTTCTGGCTATTACAAATAATGCTGCTATGAACATAGTTGAGCATATATCTTTGTGGTATGATTGAGCATTCCTTGGGTAATATGCCCAAGAGTCGTATGACTGGGTCTTGAGGTACATCGATTCCCAATTTTCTGAGAAACTGCCATACTGATTTCTACAATGGTTTTACAAGTTGCACTCCCACCAACAGTGGAGGAGTGTTCCCTTTGCTCTGCATCCTCTCCAACATTGACTGTCATTAGTGTTTTTGATCATAGCCATTCTGACAGGTGTAAGGTGGTATCTCAGTTGTTTTGAATTGCATTTCTCTGATTACTAAGGATACTGAGAATTTCCTTAAATGTCTTTCAGCCATTTGAGATTCTTTTGAGAATTCTCTGTTTAGCTCTTTAGCCCATTTTTTAATTGGACTGTTCAGTATTTTGATGTCTAGTTTCTTGAGTTCTTTATATACTTTGGAGATCAGTTCTCTGTCAGAAGTGGGGTTGGTGAAGATCTTTTCCCATTCTGTAGGCTGTCTTTGTCTTACTGACCTTGTCTTTTGCCATACAAAAGCTTCTCAGTTGCAGGAGGTCCCATTTATTAATTGTTGTGCTCAGGGTCTGTGCTGCTTATGTTATATTTAGGAAGTGATCTCTGGTGCCAATGCATTCAAGAGTACTTCCTACTTTCTCTTCTATCAAGTTCAGTGTCACTGGATCTATGTTGAGGTCTTTGATCCACTTGGATTGAGTTTTGTGCATGGTGACAGATATGGATCTATTTGTAATCTTTTACATGTTGACATCCGGGACTGGAGAGATGGCTCAGAGGTTAAGAGCACTGGCTGTTCTTCCAGAGGTCCTGAGTTCAATTCCCAGCAACCACATGGTGGCTCATAATCATCTGTAATGAGATCTGGTGCCCTCTTCTATATTCTAAATAAATAAATAAATAAATAAATAAATAAATAAATAAATAAATAAATGCATGTTGACATCCAGTTATGCCAGTACCATTTGTTGAAGATGTATTCTTTCTTCCATTGTATAGTTTTGGCTTCTTTGTCAAAAATCAGGTGTTCATATGTGTTTGGATTAATGTCAGGGTCTTCAATTTGATTCGATTGGTTTGTATGTTGGTTTTTATGCCAGTACCAAGCTGTTTTTATTAGTATAGCTCTATAGTAGAACTTGAGGTCAGGGATTGGGATGCCTCCAGAGGTTACTTTATTATACAAGATTCTTTTAGCTATCCTGTCTTTTTTGTTTTTCCATATGAAGTTGAGTATTGTTCTTTCCAAGTCTGTGAAGAATTGTGTTGGGATTTTGATGGCGATTGCATTCAACTTGTAGATTGCTTTTGGTAAGATTGCCATTTTTGAGATAAAGAGCAAAGAACAATCAGACTGCAACCCACAGTACCAGGGAGGCTACAAAGCAGGGCGGACCCCAGGATGACTGGTTTATAATAAGTTTTGGTTTTACTCAATCACTGGGCAAGCTTCAGTGAAACATTTCACTATTAGGATAAGAATTTGTAATGTATCAAGCTGATAATAAAGAAAAATAAAATAAAATGAATTATTTTTTGTTTTGTTATTTTATGTTTCCAACATAGATACTATATTTGATCTTCTCTGTATAATATTAGAGGACCAGCCTTGATATTATACATCCCGTGGGGCTCAGGAGAGAGAACTACCCTCGGCGAGGACTATTTTTGGAAAATAGAATCTGAGCACACCGAGCTCTATAGTCCACTTGCTTTAATTCTTCTGGCATAACATCCTTTATACACAGCTTCAGTTTTGTTCTCGTGCCTAGCTCCTTTCTTGCATGATTTCTTTCTATATTTATCTATTGCTCCCTCTAAGTTCTATCTTAATTCTCTCGTCTTGATTCTGCCTCATCTAGGTCCTTTTCATCTTGTTCTTACCCAGCTAGCACTTCCCCATCTGGTTCTTCCTCATCCTCCATCTCATTCCTCTACTACTCTCTTCTAGCCCTTCAATCTAGTTCTTCCCATCTCAGTTTGTTCCTCTCAAATTTTTACCCATCTAGTTCTTCCATTCTCTTTTCTCTTTTCTGTCTTCCAGTGCCCTGGACGTCCTGGTATATATACACTTACAAGCAGTATCCCCTTGGCAGTGCAAAGCCAGGCTTCCAGGGTCAAATAGAGGGGTGATAAGAATCATGTAGAGGGGCAATAACCATTTATTATCATTGCAATCCCAAAGGGAAGTGAACAATGGGGAATGAATTACCTAAAGGCTAAATTCGGGTAATATCTAAGAAGAGGGCTCTTATGTGCTCAACTATAAACTCAAACGTGATTGGTAGAAAATGTTAAGAATCTGTAAGTTGCTAGGTCAAAGGGAGAAAATAAAACTGCCTTCTTTTTTCCTGTGGCTCCTATCTGTCCAAGCTATCTGCCATTTTTCTGCAGGGTGGGGGAAAGTGTGCTCAGTCGCTAGGCAACCTGTGCACAGCTAGATGCCTCTGGTGATAGTTAAAGAGAGATCTCGAACTAGAGGTAAGTTTTGGGAAAGGAGGAAGTTAAGCTTAATTGGCATGGCACATCCACCAGGCCTTCTCAAACTGGTAGCCTGGATGCTTAAGTCTGTTCTTAGAGAGTATAGAGATATCTCTGATAAGGTATTTTCCTCCATCTGGGGATGGACCTGGCCGGATGCTGCCAATGATGATAATTACAGGGAGGCTTGAACAAGGGTTCTGACTGAGCATAGCTGTCATCACAGAAAATTATCTAAATATTCCTAAAAGTGGTTAGGTAAGGAGTTAAAAGTCTATAAAGTTAGTAAGGCTGTAAGAAAGGAGGGTCAGAGCTAAATTGTGTAGAGCTGTTACTTAATGTCCACCTGACCTAGGTGAGGTCTCCTTGTGGAATTTGCCTCAAATCGGGAGACTTTCATGTGGACTGTTATTACTGCTAGTCCTTGAAAGTGGCTAAGGGAGAATCTGATTCCAGAGAAAGCCTTTCTGAGGCTGTTCTCCAAATACCTGGAATGTGTATGTCCAGAGAGTGATCAGTCCACACTGTTAGCCCTTCTTAGGGAAAAGTCAATTAGGAAAACTATGAAAGTACACATAATTTTCATAACAGAAGACTGCTGATATATGACAAGCCAAATAACACCAAAAGCTCCTTGAATTTGGCTTCCTCTGGAGGAAATCCTTGATCCCTCCAGGTAGTGACTTTGCCGTAACCAGCTGAGTTCTTATGATACATTCCTGCGGCCTGCAGCAATCTCCCTTATTTTTTTTTTCATGATAATTCACTTTCTGAGTCTTAAAATGACAAAACTTGCTGGCTTTAAGCAAAAAGTAGTGGCTGTTTCATGGCACAGTTGTGTGAGTGAAGCCCTGGGACAAAGATCCTGTAGTTGCTACTTCATGATGTGTGTGCTGTGTATTTAAAGCACTATGTTATGTAATCAGTAGATCGGCGATTTCCAATGGAGGGTCACTATATTTTAGATCCTAACCAGGAATACAGTTCTCTCTTTGCATATCATTTTACCTCCCACCAATCTCCTGGTCTTCTTCATTTTGTTGATTCTCTAAACCCTATCTCCGCGGGACACTGACAGGAGATGCAAGAGTTCTTATGACATCTACTTTGTCCATTTTGTTCTAGGCTCACTTCTAGGACCAGCCACTGTTCAAGTGGAGTACTATATCCAACTTCCAATTATATACAGAAAGAATGTGCAACAATATTTAATGAGTGCCATTGTGCCCCTCAGGCCAGACATTATTTGCATTTTTTCCCCCTCCACTAAAAGTGAGATTTGCCCGTTTCAAATGCCCCTGAAATGTTTGCCATTAATAGTATTGGGTAAAATTCCTCCTAAATACAGTCATCTTTCCAGGCACACTGCCACCACATCACAGAGGTGCTGTCCCAGGACAGCAGACACTTCTGCATATAGAATGGTGCTGCGCTGTGCTGGGCAGTATGGGGAGTGATCTTTACATTTAATTTTGCTTTGAGGACCTGCTTAAGTTCTTTCAGAGGTTAATGTTTCCATCTTTATATTCTCTGGGCTCTTGCCCTACTGCACCCTGGTAATTTTTCCCTCTTCTTGGTGATGTGTATAGTTCTACAGTCTCACCTTTCCTAACGCTGTGACCCTTTAACACAGTTTGTCAAACTGTGGTGACCCTCAACCTTAAAATTATTTTTCTTGCTACTTCATAACTAATTTTGCGAAGGTTATTTATTGTAATGTATAAACACTTTTGGAGATGAAGTTTTGCCAAAGGTTTCATGACCCACATGTTGAGAACCAGTGCCCTAGTACAAAAAGAATGGGATCTCTTCTAAAGGTGGTAACATTCTATACTAGCTGAGAAGAAGCTTCCAATAGAGTTCAATTCCTTTTCCTTGAGAAATTACTGGGTGTTCTATTCACCATATTGTTACATTCTGCCTGTTTCTTGAAGATCTGCAGGCCTCCTCGTTGCTATTCAGCGCTGCACTTTATTTAAAGACATTTCTCTAAGTAGTCGTTCTTCATGGAGGATACATTTCAGTTGTCCCAAAAGTCTTGTGATGATACGCTACTCCCCTTTTGCTGTGATCAAAAACTTCATGCCTTCCCCACACAAGAGTCAGGGGACTGGAACTGGAGCTGACCTGAAGGTCTCCTGTCTAAGGATGAGTTTTCTTAGTGCTGGAAGGTGCTTTCCAAGCTCCAAGGGAGAGAAGCAACAAATAGTCCTGCTTAGCTGTTATGACCGTGAACCACAACAATGACCAGTATGGCATGATATCCCTAAAGGTGCCACAGTGCCTCTCACACTTTGCATTAGCAGCAGCTGTCAAAGGGACTTAGAGGGGACAGGAGATCTACAGAATGCTTGGAGCTGCCTCGATGACTTGTTAGGTCTTAAATCATGGAGGAGAACATACTAATGCCACTAAACCCTCATAATCCCTAACTGTACTCGAAGTACTTCTCCTTAGACCCAC
The DNA here is from genome assembly GCF_004664715.2 of Peromyscus leucopus. Lineage (NCBI taxonomy): Eukaryota > Metazoa > Chordata > Mammalia > Rodentia > Cricetidae > Peromyscus > Peromyscus leucopus. The sequence goes on along the minus strand of NC_051072.1, from coordinate 646,207 downwards.
ACTGGAGTGTCCCTGTCACTGCTCCTCAAAGGTGCTTCTCGCTGCAGCACAGAGAACATTCCAGAAAACTAAAAGTTACAAAGTGCACAGAACTACTGTCTGAGGTGCTGTGACCCAAAACCTGCACCACAATTCCTGCACATGGGGCTCAGAGAATATCTCTGCAGAGGGGGCATATTGATTATGAGAGCCAGAGGTTCAGGAAGTCTGCTGTGAGGTTGTGCCTTCTAGAAAGTGAAGGGAAGCTGCATCCATGATGCCCCAACAACATGGCTGCCTGATCAAGCCCTGAACAATGCCAATGGCAGAAGATCCCCTGCAGGGGACAGTCTGCTGGGTAAGCATCAAAATGTAGGCACCTGAGAACTGCAAAGAGAGGGAGAATTAGTCTTCCCCTGGATGAGAGCACTCACTGTTCATCCACTAACAAGTGGTCAGTCCTTAAACATACACATAGTCAACAGTGAACAGAATCAGCCATTCATATTTATACAGTTATGCATATATATAATATATATACACACATAGATATGTGTGTGTGTGTATGTATGTATGTATGTATGTATATAAGAATAATAATCAGGGAAGAATACACCATGTATTCAAATTGGAATCATGGGGGACATGAGAGAAGTTGCAATGAGGAGACAGAGGGGAAAATGACATACTTTTAATTTAATAATTTTTCAGAGAAAAAGTACATTCTTGCTAATTGTGACAATATTGGTGAAACTGAAAGTTATTTCAGGCAGATAAAGGTAAATAACACATGATCTCATCAGAATGTTAAATATAATGAATTGTAACTCATGTAAGATTGAGATTGTTAAGTCCTGATGCATAGGAGTTGGAGATGTAAGTTTTTTCCATTGACCAGTGACGTCAGGAAGACAACACTTGGGGACTTCCTTGTTGTGGAGTATTAGTTTTGCTATGTAAAGATGTGTTGCATTTGTTTACCTTGTCTGCCTAAGGCACCTGATTAGTCTAATAAAAAGCTAAATGGTTAAAAGCTAGGCAGGGAATACAGGTGAGACTTCCAGGCAGAGACAGTAAATAAGAGGAGGAATCTGGGAGACAGAGACAAAGAGATGTCAAGGGCCAGCCAGCCAGACATGGAGGAAGCAGGAAAGCAGGACATACAGAATGAAAGAAAAGTAAAAGCCCTGAGGCAGAATATAAATGGATAGAAATAGGGTAAATTAAGTTATGAGATAGTGGGACAATAATATGCTGAAGGCCAGCTTTCATAATTAATAAGAAGTCTCAGTGTCAGTATTTGGGAGCTGGTTTGTGTCCCATAGAAAAATGTCAGCTACACTTCCTGAACAGTGAATGCTCTGGGACACTGTACTGTGATAGGAGGGAGAAGCCCCCAGTACTGTTGTCCTGAATGCTGGATGTGTGTAAACTTTATGTAGGGTACATTTCAGAAGCCTGGAAGAATAATGTTTAAGGAGCTGACCATACTGTTGGATGTTTTTGCTCCTTTCAGTCTTTTGTTTCTTTAGCTCTTTTGGGGGGCCTGCCAAAGGTCCCAAATAAATCACACACAGGCTTAGTGTTACTTAGGATTTCTTAGCCTAACCTTAGCTTCACTTTCCTAGCCAGCTTTCCTTAACTTACATTATCCCATCTACCTTTTGCCTCTGGGCTTTCACCTTTCTCTTGCTTCTGTGTGTCTCACGTTCACTCTTCCTCCATGACTGGCTGTGGGGCTGGCCTCAGTATTCCTCCTCTCTTTGTTCTCTTGGTCTTTCTCCTTTTTCTGCTTCTGTTTGTTCTCTCTGCCTCTCAGCCCCACATATCTATCCTCTTCCTGCCTTGCCGTTGGCCATATTCAGCTCTTTATTAGACCATCAGATGTTTTTAGACAGGCCAGGGAACTCAGCTTTACAGGGTTAAACAAATGAAACATAAAAAGAATACAATATATCCTTGCATCATTAAACAAATGTTCCACAGCATAAATGTAACCATCTTAAAATAATATTCCACAACACCATACCATAACTAAGAAAGAGTATCCAAAGCTTAACCAGGAAATTATTACAAAATACCTCATGTACATAAATTACTGATATTTCATGTACTGGTAAAAAGGAAAAATACCCTGTGACTCTTCTCATAAGTCATTCTGGGAACTTTACTCAATAAAATATGAAAAAAGAAAATTTTTTAAAGAAGTAAATAGCATCAACAGTTTGTATTTCTCACTACTGCACAGAGATGCACAGGTGTCATATCTGCAAAACATGCCCTAAGAATATCACAAACATATCAGTTAATACCTGTCAGAGAAAAGACAGCAAGGGAAAATGGCCAAAAGATCAAGTGATGTGTATCTTCTATGTTAAATCTCAGCAGTGTTGTTAGTCCTGTACTTGCCTGTTTTCTCACATGATCAGATATGTAAATGACATTCAGTCTGTGAGTTCTGCCCCTGCCTGCTCCTTCTCATGTCCTTGTCACCATCATTTGCACCATCAGTGAATCTGTAGAAATCCTGAAACCAAGATGACGGCCCGAGCTGCTGCATCAGACTCTGTATTTTCATTTCACTTCACATTCATGATTGTGCTTATCAACTGTTGAGAAACTCCTTCTCCCCACCATTACTTTCTCCTGTAAGAAATGTGTGTGTGTGTGTGTGTGTGTGTGTGTGTGTGTGTGTGTATACATATGTGTGTGTATACATATACATATACATATAACATATGGCACTAATTGCATGTTCTGTGGATGTGTTTATTTTACATTTTATCTGTCTTAATTGGATCGTGTCCAACTGGGCTTATAGGATTTTTTTACCTTGTCTTTCCATTAAGATGGGTCAAATGTGAAATCATCATGACCACCTCAGACATGTCTGAGGAATATTACCCACCTATGTAAGAAACATTTGTAGCTTCTTTCATTCTGGGCAAAATGTAGATTTGTATCCACAGACACATGATGCCTGTGTTAGGGTTTCTATTGCTGTGATGAAGACCATGATAAAAGACATCTTGGAGAAGAAAGGGTTTATTTTAGACTACAACTTCAGGTATACTGTCCACACCCTGAGGGAAGTCAAGGCCAGGAACCTGAGGCAAGAACTGGAGCAAAGGCCACAGAAGAACACTGCTTCCTGACTTGTCCTGCCTGCTTTCCTATACCACATAGAAAAGCATCCCCAGGGTGGGCACCACCCATAACGGGCTGTGCTATGTCATATCAATCAGTAATTAAGAAAATGCCCATTAGGCTTGGCTACAGGACAGTCTTAGGGAGCATTTTCTCTTTTATGTTTCTCTCATCTCAAATGACCCTAACTAGTGTCAAATTGACAGAAATGTCACCAACCATGCATCATGGTATTATTATATTATCATTAAGTGGTTTTAATTAAAAACTAAAAGTGTGATGTCATTCAATTGATATCTTTGTTTACAGGAAATACTGTCCTTCTGGATGTACAGTGGCCATTGATTTCTCATAGCAGAAGGAGAGGGAATACCTGGAGCCCTTAGCTTCTCAGCTGTGTACCCCTGGAATTGATGTATAGAGGGGATGTGATGTTTTGGAAGAATTCACCACATCCTTGTGTTCCTTAGCGAGGAGCCCTCTCAGGTCCATTATGTGAAATTCTAGCTATGTTCACCATCGCAACATGTTAGCTTCACACTCACTTATTTGCTACGAGGGTATCTCATGGCCGGGGAGCACATCCCAAGGAGCCATTTCAACATCCATTTTCAATAATCTTTTGTTCTTTCAGAGGAAAAAATTATGAGAGGCTCTGCCCCTCGTGATGGCATTAAGATATGCATTTCCTTGTTTGGGCAGAGTAAAATGTTGCTGGGGCTTGTAATCTGGGCCCGGCCGCCCTTAGAATTAAGCGCCACAAAGAAGGATGGATATCTGTGCGTGAGGCCAAAGACGCGTACTTTTTCTAAGCAGCAAAGGATGACTGCTCTTCCTTAGAGCGGACCGTTCAATCTACCAGCATCCCCACATAGCTGGCAGCTCACAAACTGTCTGTACTTTCAAGAGAGAAGATCTGTGCACACTCTCTCACATCAGGACTGACATAATACAGTGAAAAAAACAACTCCATTTACATTCTCTCCTGCATAGAAATACCCAATAATAAAATTACTTAAAAGAAATCATTTCACCTGTTTTTTTCTTCTTTTTGTGTTTATCCTTTCCTGTGTTGGATCAGCGTATTTTCCTCACTCTAGTGGGCGTCCCAGACCTGTTTAGGAAATTCACCAATATGGCAAATTGAAACATTGGTAACTATACTGTCTCATACGAGTAGAATGAAAGTGTTTCATATAATCTCTCAGTTGTTTTGTCTTGTGTTATAATCTCTCTTTGTTTTTGTCTCGCCCGTTAAGGTTCTGTTTTTTGTTTTTTGGATTTCGAGGACAGCTGGGTCTTTTACATATACAGTGTGTCGCTTTTGCTCAAGCCGCATCTCCTAGGACTCACTGGATATATCATAATTGTGCCCCAGGCTTACCCCACTCGAACTACTCACTCAGAGAATACACGACCGCTGAGAGCTCTGCCTCTGTAGAGCGCTCCCGAAGAGCAACGTGCCGCTGGGGACAAAATCAAAGCTGCCTACTTAGAGAACCGCGCGTGCCGTCATCCATATCCCGCCCCTTGATTACTTTAGGCATGTTGGGCGCCCAAATAAAATTTCAGCTTGACTAAGTTTTTTTCCTGTGTGATAACTATTGAAACCTCTGCTCAGAATGCTGGACATGGTTGTAAATTCCTTCCAGCAGTGTTCTAATGCACTCAGGGCTGATACGTAGCTTATCCTGTCAGAACACATTTAAAGGAACTGATTGCTCTGCAACCATTCTGTAGATCCTAATAGTTTCATCATCTCGTTTCTTTATAAGCCAAATGTACTGGTGCGACAAAGGCGTTTCATGCCATATTCCAAGTAAACACAATAATCTTGGTTCCTTTTATTCTACACAACAGGTCTCTGAAGGTCTAGATGTGCCAAACCTGGTGACACTTTTTGCGTGAGCAAACAATAGACAAAGACTCTTCCAGATCCGTCGAATAGACTGGCACGATCAGACGGAGCAGGCCAGACGATGCAAGGCCAACCAATGAGACGGCTCGCCTTGACTCAAGGTATAGACCAATGAATGAGGGTCCTTATAACAGGGCCTAGGGTTGAGGTCCAAGCAATATCCCCCAGATATAAATGGCCAAATGTCGTGCGAATATTCACCATTCAACCCCTGTGGCGACCCACTCTCAGAGTGGGACACCCAATTTTATGTAAGGACGTCATTCATTGTTAAACTGAATACGCATTGTCCTTCACTGTCTGGTTGGTTGTCGTAAGCTCATCTCTCAGAATGTGCTGTCGTGATATGATGAATGGATTTAAGATTCGCAATTTGAAGCTGTCACTGTATTTCCCCGTGTTGAAGAATTAATTCACTAGCCGCTGCTGCCCGTCATTAGCTCGAGTGGCGCTGTGTATCACAAGAGCTGTCTGCTCCTCTTTTGCATCTCATCCACTTGTAGGAGTAAGAGCTCTCAGGAAGAGAACTTCAGCTGATCGGTCAGACCTGAGAGTCATTTATTTATGCAGGAGGGTTGTGGAGCAGACTCATGCCAGAAAGAATCTCTACCTCTCTACACCAAAGTGATGCCAGTTGATTGGGTGTTTTTATAAGCCTACTGCACAGTTCTGTCACAGAATGGCACGGGCGTTAGTGGTGGCGTGAAGTGCCACCCAGGGATCTGGCTCAAACGAGCAGTTTTCCCAGTTTCTGTGATCAGAAACAGCGTTAGGCCCAAGCGGGAAGCAGCTGGATAAAACTCAGACAATCCTCGAGCGTCCCTATTCTTGGACAGTCTCTAATTTCGACCCAGACACTCCGGGCCTTTTATCGGTGTTAGCGAAGAGCTGTGAATAGCATTAATTATATTGTGATATACCGCAGGATTTGACTTGGGGCAATTGAATGGGGTACACTTGAACTTAACACCATATGGCCTCTGTCTTTGGTTTTTTTTCAAACCAGTCTAGATCTTTACCATTAGTTGATAGGTCGAGCAGGGCTTTCTCCACCAACCTCCCATGGGCTCGACCCTGGCACAACCCCCCCTAGGAAGAGTAAGACAGCATGAGACTGTCCCGGCCAGACCGCGTGGTGTCAACAGTGCATGGTTTCGATCACCACCTGTGGGGATGGAGAATGGAAGAAGGCTCGTGCTACGGAAAGGGGCCCTGGGAGACACGAGAGGAAGACAGCTTTAAACCCATGGAAGAACAGGCTGGTGTCTACATCAAGTCTCTGCTTTAGTATGCATATTTTATTCTCGTCTGGGAGAGCCTCCAAGGGACCGTTAGAGAGCTATAAGCTATTTTGTGAAGAGGAGCAGGCCAGGAAGGTGAAGGGGTAAATGCGCTCGGTATCAACACTCGCATCGTGCGCACGGTGTGATCAGCGCTGCTATACATTAAACAGGACTGTTTTGAGATGGAGGTGTTCTAGCTGATGTGTATAATCGCCTAGAGGTGTTTAAGCTGCAAGATACATCAGAGCATTAGGGAGAAATTATTCTCTACTATTCAGCATATGGTAGGTGTAGGAGATTGGGGCCACATTACGGTGCTATAGGGCCCATATAGAGGAAAAACAGCAGTATAACTTGTGGCCTAATATGCTTCACACCATCAAGTTGCGTCCGGTCTCAGCTTGGATATGTAAGAAAAATCCTATAGTATCTCCTCTTTTGTGGTTCCATCTTGGATCCCTGTCTTTATGCTGACTCTAAATCGTCAATCTCTCTATCTACGCGTTCCTCTCTGTGAGCAAAAAACCAAATCCTGCCACGCAAGCGCCTTCTGGTGGGAGCCACTCGCGAGTCTTTTGTAAGCTCAAGTGTCCATGTCGCTTGGCCTCAGTCTCAATAGGCTGCCCACATTCAGGCAGTATGGCCAGGAGAAGAGTTCTTCGTGTACTGCAGCCCGCCTAGAAGTATCAACTTAGAAGATCCGTGACGTGACCAAGCCTTCACTGTTTCAGAGTCTCACTCCCATTATTTTGTGAGTAGGCTGTATTAAGGTATATATAATCCTATATTCAAGCTTTCTGCAGTAACAGGAGCTGTTCTTAAAATTGTAAATTGGGTAGGATGTATTAATTAAGGTATTCCACCAATATGTAGGTGCATTATATACACAATACTTGCTTTGTTCTGTTATTAAAAATCTAAACAAATGAAGGTCAGTGAACGTTTCTAGTTCTAGATACCTAGCAGAGGCAGCCTACTCTAAAAATATCACTCCCAGAAAGAAAGATTGTCATACTTAGAATGATTAATTAAATGTAAACTTTCCATGTGCTCTAGGCCTAACAGAGTGTCGTTTTAGCTTCTCCACTTTGGAAATTATTTAGATTGTAAGTCTACCATTCAATATCATTTTTTAATAATGATACTTCTCTAGCCCAGAGATTTAGGTATTTTAAAATATATATTCTTCTCATACCCCTAGTCTGCCATGTGTGGCCTATGAGAGATGACCTATCTCTTTTCAAAAAAATTTTCATATAATACCATAAGAGCTGGACACAAAATTTCAGGGAGGACGCCCTTCTTATTAATTAACGGACATGTTCATAATAGTGCTTTCCCTCCTGCAGCTCTGGCAGCTCGCTCTCATCTCATTTGCCCTCTTTCCAGCGATTCTCTCTGCCCGCTCTGTATAATGCCTGCCCTAGCGCATGTTGGCCAATGTGCGCTTTTTTTATAACTTTAGCATTATAAGATACGTATTCCATATCTGTGAGTTTTAGTCCCAAAAAAGATATGCCATCCCAATCTCTCAACATTTATGAGCCCACTGGCGTCAGCTCCCAACCGATGTTCATCTGGAATTTGCTACAAGTGCTCTCCCGGAGTACTCAAGGAGAAAGCCTTGATACACGGAGGTAACCTTCTGTGCTTGTCTGTTATCTGAGTAATGGCTTGAGATCCATGTGAAAAGCATTTCTCACTCAACCGAGTTAGTGCAAATTCGCGAACATTTGTTCTTCATTCCTATCAACATCACGTCAAGCCAGCATCATGACCTCTTCAGCCGTCAAATATTTGACTTATTTTTTAGCGATTCTCATACTCATAGATGCTTCCTTTAATTCAGATCTTCAAAAAAGAATGTCAATTGGAGATAAAATGATTGTAACTTGATGGCGCAATAGGTCTGACGGTAGGTTCTCTTCGATCCATATAAGATATAGGCACACTCAGAACCCTATAAATATTGCTATGGGATGAACATATCTTCATCAATGCTTGGCAGCAGACCTGTCACTCCCTACTCATTTCTAATCGAGTGCTGTGCTGATTATTAAAAAACTAGTTAGTTACTTGGCTGCGCCTGTTGCAGAGCCTCTCTGTCAGGTTCATTATCATCTACAATTTTTGACTAGGAATCCTTTACAGTCGAATCCTCATTTTTTTTATGTTTTGAATATGCAGAAGGGGCGCAAGATAAGGTATAGAATAGTCTATGACAACTCTCCAGCTCCCTTGGAGTATCACTTTGAGTACCTTAGTCGCTCTCGCGACGATATGTGCGAAAAATTCTCTCTTAAGTGTAACCACATCGCATTCCTTCCACCTACATGCAGATGATCCAGGAAAATGGTAATGTAGATATGTTGTGGCCATCCTTAGTGTGTAGTTCTGTTAATGGTAGGTAGTTTGATGTTTAAAGTACTGGGTGATATTTGTAGTTTCGCTACTAGCAACCAACATTAACCC
>NC_051071.1:93514935-93642674 GCF_004664715.2 Peromyscus leucopus | reverse complement strand
CTTCCGCCTAGCCAGTTCCAGGTCAAGATAGCCATTTCTGGGTCTAGGTGTCTCGCATGACCAGGATCCATGACTTTGCATGGTTACGTAAGCACGCAACGCAACCATGTGATCTATGCACATGCGTGGAGTAGTTACATTGACCTGTGCACGCCCAGCCTTTATAAGCCGTCCCATATTCCTGACTTTCTCTCTCTCCTCTATTTCTTCTCTACACACGTGTCTTCCACAGGCCTGGGCACTCTCTGTCCCTTTCATTTTAATAAAACTCTTGTTAGTGGATTCTGTCATGTTTCGTGACATTTCCTCACAGGGTAAGAGCGCTGCAAAATAACTAACAGTCGGAACGACCCAGACCTCCCCTGTCCACGGGAGAGAAACACACTGGGCCAGGAGTCTTGTCAAAGAAGGACTTTATTGCATCAGGAGTGAACTTATATAGGTGGGATGATAGGGGAATGGTGTGAGGATAGCGAGCCAATGATATGATGCCATCTCAGCAGTTACTAGGCAGAGGCCAATTCTAGGTGAGCTAGTGTTGAGTCACTCATGTGGAAGTCATGTCCCAGGACAGGTCGCCAAACTCGAGCTAGGCTGGGGAAGTTACACTGGGCTTCACACTCGGGCCTTATGGGGCCCAACAAGAAACTGCACCTGCTTGCTATCTGATTAGAGCCCAGACTGTTTGGGAGTTTGCTGGGATCCTTTTATCTGGTGTCTTGACTGCTAGTCCAAGATTGAAGGGCTCATGGAAAGTTGATGACGCTGTAACAGATTTGAAACACCTGCAGAGAGGACCTGAGAGAACACTGCTAGCAAGGTGTGGAAAGTTGGACAGCTCTATGTGTGATATAGAACTAGCATGGTAGGAAAGCTGCATGTGCTAGGGATGACAAAGCCTGAAATATGGAGCTTCCCCAAGCTATGAAAGCCCAGAATATCATGAAGAGTCTCAGATTTTGCATAATGTGATACGGGAGGTTGTTAGCTTTTGGTTTTGTTAGTTATTTAGTGGCACTCTTACCCTGCGAGGAAATGTCATGAAACATGACAGAATCCACTAACAAGAGTTTTATTAAGATGAGAGAGACAGACAAGTGCTCAGGCCTGTGGAAGAGACACGTGTGGAAAAGAAGGAAGCCGAGAATATGGTGCCAGCTTATAAAGGCATACACAGGTCGATGTGGCTACGTGCCCTCCTGTATGTGTGAAGGGTGAGGTAACAGTTCCTCTAAGGTTTCAGTGCAGGAATGAGAAGGAGAATAGTCAGCATTAGGTTGAGGGAGGAGGCTTGAAATATTAAGAGGTGGACAAGTCCAGAAAGTAAGTGTGGCATCCTCTAGTAGTGCCACCTAGAGAGAAAAAAACCAGGAAGGAGGTAGAGTTTGTAAGTCTTTATAAGTTAAAAGATGGGACAGATTATGATGAGAAAACACAATAATGGGTGACCCAAAGCTTAGCTTTTTTGATTCCTGAATAAGGAGCTCTGCAGCTGCTAAGGCACAGATGCAAGGTGCCCAGCCATGACTGGTAAGGTCTAACTTCTTTGACAGATAGGCTACAGGTGCAAAGGAGGGTCCCAGCTGATGCCCTAGAGTTCCCAGGGCAAATCCCTCCTTCTCTGCTACACAGAGAAGGGACAGGTTAAGTCTGGGAGATGAAGTGCTGGGGCCTGAAGAAGAGCCTGTTGGAGCTTTTGGAAAGGTTTAGTGACAGGATGGAGGAGGGGCTCATGTGGTGAGCCCTGAGCTGCCTCTTATAAGGGGCGAGCAAGGAGAGAAAAAAGATGGAACCCAAGACCATAGGAAGCCAGCTATTCCTAGGAAAGACAGAATCTTTTATTTAGTAGAAGGGACTGTAAGAGACTGGATTAGATGCTTTCTGTCTACAGTAATAGCCTTGTGGGTTAGAGTAATGGATAGGCCCAAATAGGTGACCTGGGGAGTTGACAGCTGAACTTTAGAAGGAGATACCCTGTAACCTTGGCTGGATAAGAAATTTAGGAGAGCAGAGGTGTTAGTTTGGCTAACCTGTAAAGATGGGCTACAGAGTAAAATACCATCTACATACTGTATTAGTTTAGACCCAGGGAGAGACAGAGAAAGCAGGTCAGAGGCCAGAGCCTGACCAAATAGGTGTGGACTGTCTCTGAATTCCTGTGGCAGAACAGTCCAGGTCAGCTGTGTGGACCATTGAGTGTCAGGGTCAGTCCAGGTGAAAGCAAAGATATTTTGAGACTGAGGACTGAGAGGAATAGAAAAGAAGGCGTCTTTGAGATCTAGAACTGAGAAGTGAGAGGTTCCTGAAGGGATAGTGGATAGGAGAGTATAAGGGTTAGGCACTACAGGATGGAGGGGGACCACTGCAGAGTTAATGAGCTGGAGGTCTTGAACCAGGTGGTAGGTTCCATTAGACTTTTTAACTGCAAGTATGGGGGTGTTAAAAGGTGAAGAGGTTAGGCGGAGCAGCTTTTTCCTGAGAAGGTCAGAAATGATAGGCTTAAGTCCTCTTAGGCTCTGGAGTGAGAGAGGGCACTGAGCTTGGGTGATATATCTGGTAGGGTCCTGTAACTGGACAGTAATAGGCTGATGGTGTCTAATGATAGAAGGGTTTTGGATATCCCAGACTTTTGGGTCTACCTGAGAGGCTGTCAAGGGAAAAGAACTGTTAGAGTCAGGAAAAGGAGGATCTGGAATGAGGAGAATGTGTGGAGTGAAAGAAATGAATGCTCCTACCTTAGCTAGACGATCCCTTCCCATTAAATGTACAGGGCAGCTTGGCACCACTAAGAATGTGTGTGAGAGAGGGATGCCTCTGAAAATGCAATTAAGTGGTGGTATCTGATGAGGCAGGTAAGGCTGTCCCCCAACCCTGAAAATAGGGAGATGAGCAGGGTAGGTGGGCCTCCAAAACTCTCTCAGGACAGAGTAGGTAGCTCCAGTGTCCAAAAGGAACGAGATGGGTGCCCATTTACTTTTATTATTACCCTTGGTTCCCTGTGTGAGATGGGAGTGGCCGGGGTGGGAACCGGACAGTGTCAGTCATTGCTGTAGGCCAAGCCTAGAAAGTCAGCCAGAAGGTGGTCTTCGTCTGGCGTTCCTATGTCGCTTGGGACATTAGGACAGTCAGCTGACCAGTGACCCTTTTGGCAACATTTTGGACAAGGCCTTGTCGGTGCCCTTTGTGGGGCGGTGGTGCAAGCCCGGGCCCAATGGCCTTCTTTCCCGCACTTGAAACAGGGACCAGACGGCAGGGGATCCGCCGCGTGAGGCAAGGATTCCCCGGGAATCCGGACAGCATCTACCACTTCGTCAAGCCATGTAGCGGTAACGCCCGCATTACCGATACCCGTTCACCATGTCCAAGCAAAGGGCTGCAGATTAAAAATAGAGACAAGAGACAGCGAGTCATTCGCCACGACTGAATGCCGAATGCCCTTTATTGAAAGAGGGAAGAAACCTTAAATACAGGCTTACAACATAAATGGAGGAACCCCCGGAGGGCAGAAATTCGCTACCAATGGTCTACATTCCAGACCCAATGTTCTACATTCTTGCACCTAAGTTGTTAACGCCCAATATGCAGGATACACAAACAAGGAACTTCCCTTAAGCATTCAGAAGGGTGGATACCGGCAGGGAATCTGAATAGGGAGGACATCTGATCAAGGTCAGCAAGCAAGGCGGCAGCCACTCACAGTCAGGAGCCAGGGCCCATGGCGCCAACAAAGCCAGAAGAACATGTAGCCCTCACACAGGCCCCAGGACGCACCCAACAGCGGTGGTCCAACTGCGAGGTTGGGTTTCCAGGTGCAGGGCACCCCAGAAGCCCCTGCTTGGTCACAACACCAGATGTTAGTTACTTAGCAGCGTTCTTACCCTGCGAGGAAATGTCACGAAACATGACAGAATCCACTAACAAGAGTTTTATTAAGATGAGAGAGACAGACAAGTGCTCAGGCCTGCGGAAGTGATGTGTATGGAGAAGTGAAGGAAGCTGGGAATATAGCACCAGCTTATGAAGGCTGGGTGGCGCACGCGTACACAGGTTGATGTGGCTACTCCACACATGCATGTAGATCACATGGTTGTGTTCCACGCTCTTACGCAACCATGCAAAGCCATGGGGTCCTGGTCATGCAAGACCCCTTGACCCAGAAATGGCTATTTTGGCCTGGAACTGGCAAGACGGAAGTGTCTAGGTCCGCCAGACATGCCCAACCATGGGGGCGTGTTGTGAATCTATCAGGTTTTTTTTAAGTATGATTGATTATTTGTTATGCTCCTATTCTTCCCTTTTTGAAAACAGTGGGCTTTTACTCATTTTTTTTCATAGAATATACATTTAGGAGACTATGGACTTTTTAAATGTTGGGATTTTTAAGACTATAGGATTTAAAAAGTTGAAAGTGTTTTATGTTATCAATAACATGAGACTTTGGGGACCATGGATGGAAACATCTTGTTTTGATAGGAATGTACCATAAAATTATGAGTCAAATGAATGTTTTTCACCCACAGTTACTTTGAGTCATGCTGTGGGATGTCTTTCTGTATGGTGCAAATATGTATGGCTCCCATTGGATAATAAATAAAGCTGTTTTGGCCTGTGACAAGAAAGCTTACAACTAGGTGGGTAATCCAAACAAAGATACAGAAAGAAAAAGGGCAAAGTCGGGGGAGACACCAGCCCACTACCAAAGGAGCAGCAAGATGCCAACAGACCAGTAATGCCACAGCCATGTGGCAACATAAAGATTAATAGGAATGGGTTAATTTAAGATGAAAGAGCTAGCCAACAAGAAGCTGAAACCATAGGCTATACAATCTGTAATTAATATAACCCTCTGAATGATTATTTTATAAGTGGTTATGGGACCATGGGTGGGAAAGATTTGTCTGGACCATGGGGCAAGGCAGGACTGGAGAAATTTCCATCAGGTTATTTTATCAGTGTAGTCAGTAATGTTTTTGAGATACCCTGTGTTCCCCTTGTGCATCATTGTTTGTAGCCTTCTCCTGAGTTTTACCATTTATTGCATGATACTTTCTGCTGACTTCATAGAATTTCCCCCTTTCCTTCTATTTTCCCCCAGAAGTAGTATACAAGAAGCTATTCTTCTTAAGAAGCTTATTTGGCATGAGGCAAAGCTTGTGTAAGACCTCCCCAACCCAGCTTTTAGTTTTTCCACCTTATACTTTTCCTATCTTTCTCATCCCCTGGCACCTTCACCTCAGGATCCTTCCACTGAAGAAGGTCCTACTAGTTCAGATCACTGGTGTACTTAATAAATAATTGTGGAAATATCTTTGTTGTGTAAGTCTTCCATCTGCCCAAGTAGCTAGACTTGCAGTTTTCTCTATTTAAATTGTTCAAAGTGTAACCTGGAGCCTGAGCCTAAAAGACATAAGGATGACAGCATATGTGGAATACAAAATATGTTCTAGGCTGGTTCTCTTTGAGCATTAGCCAGAAATAAATGCATGCTGTCATTAAAGAGATTTTTCTTTATTAATCTCTTAAGTGTTGTAGAGTGATTTCTCCCTGGGAAAGCATATTAATTCTAGAACAGCTGCATTTCAAACCTTTTAGAAAAAAGTTTCTGGGACATGCTCCCTTATGTTGATTCACATGGCCTTGATCCCAGTCTGTTGCTCTCCAGGGCAATGACCTTGCTGACCTCTATATTACATCTCCAAATGTAGGGCCCTGTCCCCCCATTTTGGGTAGCTGCCGCCTTGCTTGCTGACCTTAACCAGATGTCCTCCCTATGCTGATTCCCTGCAGGTTCCCTTCTTTCTGAATGCTCACCGGAGGTTCTTTGTTTGTGTATCCTGCATTTGGTGTAAACAGCTTAGATGCAAGAATGTAGAACATTGGGTAGTGAACTTCTGCCCTCCAGGGATCGTCCATTGTGCTGTAAGCCTGTATTTAAGGTTTCCTCCCTCCTTCAATAAACGGCATTCGGCATTCTGCTGAGGCGAATGACCTGCTGACTCTTGTCTCTGTTTCTCGATCCACAGCCCCTCACTTGGACATGGTTACTGGGTGGTGGTAGCGTGGGTGTTACCACAACAAATGGAGGTTCTACAGAGATCCGAGAAAGAAGGGACATTGCTGATGGACACCTGAGTAAGGCTGGCCAGCATTTTAAAGAAAAAAGAAAAGGTAAGGGTGAATTGAATTGAAATGGGTGCAGCTAGCTCACAGTCAGTTAATTGGACTGCTGAAGCAGGAAGGCACCGAAGTTAAGATAGGGCAAGACAGCTAAAGATTTTAAATAAAAAAGGAAATCTTCCCAATAGAGAAGAGGAAAGGAAAGGAAAGGAAATTTTCCATTAGAAAAGGGAGAAAATTTTAATCAAGAAAAAAGAATTTTCCCCATAAAAAGGAGAAAAATTTTTAAACTAGGCCTAAAGATTTTTAGGGCCCTGTAGAGGAAGGATGAAGGAAAGAGAAAAGCCTCTTCCCAGTGGTAATGGAGGAAGAAAAGGCTCTTTTTGATATAAAATTTTCAGAATAGCTGAAACTCTGAGCTCCTCCTGCCTGCCAGTGTAGAGCGCCAGCATCCGAATTACAAAGAGTCGGCAGGTGGGCCTCACTGCTGCTGGATGAACAAGCAAGCAAGCCCAGAGGTTAGAAGTTTCGTTGTCTGTTTGCTTAATTTTGGTTTAAATGTTTTTTATTTTTCCCTCAGAGTGGGAATAATTCAATATTTAGGATCCCTTTGTGAGAAATATTTTTCTGTTTTTTTCCCTTATGGTGGGAATAACTAATTATTAGGTAATCCCTTCATGGGAGTTAGAGAAAGCTTAAACAGGAATGCTTGGTGGGAGTGTGCACACCCAGCACAGTGGACAAAGGCACGTGTGGCAGCATGCGAGATAGCCTGGAGCTGCGGGCAGACAGGTACACACGGGTGGAAGGCGGAACTGCGATGGAGTGTGGCCCGGGCAGGTGCTGGCACTAGAGCCTGAGCACCGGGCACTAAAAGTTTAAATGGGCCCAACTTCTAGTGAAAAATTGTTTCGGTCAGAACATGGAATGTTAAGTCAATGCTGTTTGAATTTCCAAGGATATTAACCTATTGGTGAAATTATTAAGGCCACTCCACATAGTTAAAAGGAGATTTATTTAATGGTGTAACTTACAAATGAAGGAATAGGTAGGTTGAGGGTTCTGGGAAAGATGCAGAAGTAGTCCGGCGATGTTCTCTGGAGAACTCTCCTCCGTCACCTCTAGCATCAGGGCTCCCAGCAGCAAGAGAGCACTGCACGTCCCGATCTCGGGTCTTCAGGCCCTCCCTTGGCCCCGCCTTGTGGGCATGATAGTTACCAAAACCTCAATGGGGGTTGGAACTTCCAGACCAAAGCTATATCTCCCCCCCTTTTTGTCTAAATAAGAAGGCTCTAACTTAATACAAGGCTATATACAAAGGAATGGTTATTAAATATTGTCCCGGAGTA
Source organism: Peromyscus leucopus (assembly GCF_004664715.2). Lineage (NCBI taxonomy): Eukaryota > Metazoa > Chordata > Mammalia > Rodentia > Cricetidae > Peromyscus > Peromyscus leucopus. Next base: position 93,635,208 of record NC_051071.1, on the reverse strand, counting down.
ATGAGGGATAATGACCTAGATAAGATGGAACTACAATCAAAATTCTGTTGATGTGAGACACAATTGCTCCTGGCTGCACCAATTGATCCCGAGAGAATGTTGGGCTTCTAAGACATTTCCATTTGGAAGTTTGTCTTTTTGGCACAAAATGGCCTACTGGGCAAAGAACTGCCCTTGCCTTGATGGCTGACAGTACAAATGCAATGCTGTCCTTTCTGGACAAGCAGAACACAAGGAAAGCGACCACTGTACTCTGCCAAGACAGGGTAAGATGGTCTTTCAGAATTCCTGCTTCTGAAAATGGTCTGTCAGATACTCTAGGCCTGTAGCCAATTTAAATGCACCAACAATGCTGAGAAACATTAGGTGACTGTCCAGGCTGCCAGCTGTCTCTGTCTACTCTTGCAAGACTCCCGAAAGTTGCTTGCATCCATCTACCATTTCTCAGGTACCATTATCTTCCTTCTCGGGTCTTTGATGTGGTTAAAGACTAGATAGTTGTAATTTCCTCAGTTATGATAAAAGATAAGTTAGATATAAAACCTTAAACTCACAAATATAAGATATATAGGACATCTTCTTTAATATTGTAACTGTAATTCTTGCTTGATAATTGTTTTGTTATATGTAATTTTACCATGTTAAAGTTAAAACCTTCCTTTTTAAAAAAAGAAGAAAAGGGGAAGTGCTGTGGATATTGTTCTATATAAATAAAACACTGATGGCCAGGGACCAGGCAGGAAGTAGGTGGGACAAGGAGAGAGGAGAATTCTGGGAAGCGGAAGGCTGAGGGGAGAGACACTGCAGCCACTGTGAGGAGAAGCAGCATGTGAAGACGCCGGTAAGCCACCAGCCACGTGGCAAGGTATAGATTTATAGAAATGGGTTAATTTAAGATAAAAGAACAATTAACAAGAAGCCTGCCACGGCCATACAGTTTATAAGTGATATAAGCGTCTGAGTGATTATTTTATAAGTGGATTGTGGGACTGCGGGGCTTGGGGAACCTGGAGAGAAGCCCTCCAGCAACACACATCCTTGAAATAAACCGGTTGGTTTAGCTCAGGAGTTTTGTCTGTCGTCCAATGTCTCTCTGCAGCTGTTGTTCCTTTCTCATCAGCATTGAGAAAATTCAAGGTTAATAAAGCACTATGCAGTCTATTTCTAGGAGTCACTGTTACCTGTTGCTGTTTATTTAGCATCTCCTTCAAAGTTCAATTGGATCTTTCTATGACTGCTTGGCCTGTGGGATTTTGTGGTATACCTGTAATGTGCTTTATATTGTAATAAGCAAAGAATTGTCTCATTTTATTGGAGACATATGCTGAGGCATTGTCTGTCTTAATTTGTACAGGTATTCCCATGATGGCCATAACTTCTAATAGGTGTGTGATCACAGAATCAACCTTTTCAGAATTCACAGGAGTTGCCCATTGAAATCCTGAAGAGGTGTCAATGGTATGATGTACATACTTTAATCTTCCAAATTCTGCAAAATGAAACACATCCATCTGCCAAATTTCATTTCTTTGTATACCTTTTGGATTGCTCTCTGCAGGTAATGGAGTTTGGTTATAGATGGAACAAGTAGGACATTTTTTCACAATATCCTTAGCCTGTTGCCAAGTGATGGAAAAATCCTTCTTCAAACCTTTGCTATTTACATGGTATTTCTTATGAAATTCTGAGGCTTCTAGCACATTACCTATTAGTAACTGATCAATCTCATTGTTACCTTGTGCTAGAGGTCCTGGCAGACCTGTATGGAATCTGATACGTGATATATATATATATATATATATATATATATATATATATATATGATGTTCCCTTTTTCTGATGATTTCCTGCAATTGTATGAATAATGACGTTAATTCTGTATTATCAGGAATAAATTCAGCAGTTTCAATATGTAAAACAACTCTCTTTGCATATTGAGAGTCAGTGGCTATATTGAGGGGTTCTATGAGGTCCATTAGTACCATAAGAATGGCATATATTTCTGCCTTTTGTACAGGGCTGTATGGACTTTGTACCACTTTACTTAAGTCTCCTGATTTATATCCTGCTTTCCCTGATTTATTTGCATCAGTATAAAGTGTGAGGACTCCAGAAATTGGCTTTTGTCGTACAATGTGAGGAAGGACCCATTCAGTCTTCTTTATGAATTCTATTCTCTTGCTTTTGGGATAGTGGTTGTTGATCTCTCCCAAAAAGTTACTGCAGGCTCTCTGCCAGTATTTATTATCTTTCCATAGTGATGAAATTTCCTCATTAGTTAAAGGTACTACAATTTCTGCCGGGTCCATTCCTGTCAACTGGCAAAGTCTTAATTTACCCTTTTGAATCAAATCAGACATCTTTTCTATATAAGTCTTTAATTTCTTATTTGGTTTATGTGGTAGAAATATCCATTCCAATATAATATCTTCCCTCTGCATCAAAATACCTGTTGGGGAATGTCTGGAGGGGAATATGACAAGAATGCATTTAAGTTCTGGATCCACACGATCCACATGTGCTTCTCGAATTGTCTTTTCTACTAGAGCCAATTCCTTCTCAGCTTCGGCTGATAATTCACTTGGACTATTTAATTCTTTGTCCCCTTCTAGAGTATTAGCCAAATTTTGTAGTCCATCTTTGGGTATTCCCATGATACCCAGTAAGTTGGAAATGCTTCCTAATAACTTTTAAAAATCATTAAGAATCTTCAATCGATCTCTCCTTAGTTGTACCTTTTGGGGTCTAATTTTTCATAGCTCTATCTTATATCCTAAGTAATTAATAGAATCTCCTCTTTGTATTTTTTCAGGAGCAATTTGCAGTCCCCAGCAAGGCAAAACTTTTTTTACTTCTAAAAACATGCTTTCTAATGTATCTAACTTTGGATCAGCTAATAGGATATCATCCATATAGTGATAAATTATGGATTGTGGAAACTTTACACAAATTATCTCCAATGGTTTCTGCACAAAGTATTGGAACAAAGTAGGGCTGTTTAACATTCCCATGTGGGAGGACCTTCCATTGATATCTCTTGATTGGCTGAGAATTGTTATAATTAGGTACTGTGAAGGCAAATTTTTTTCTATCATTTTCTTGTAAGGGTATGGTAAAGAAACAGTCTTTTAAGTCAATAACTATTATAGGCCATTCTTTGGGTAGCAGAGAGGGCAAGGACATCCCAGTCTGTAGGGAGCCCATTGACTGAATTACTTTATTAATAGCTCTCAGATCTGTCAGCATTCTCCAATTACCAGACTTTTTTTTAATAACAAATACAGGAGAATTCCAAGGGCTGGTAGATTCTTCAACGTGTTGAGCATTTAACTGCTCTTGAACCAGCTGTTCTAAAGCTTGTAGCTTCTCTTTTGTCAAAGGCCATTGTCCAACCCAGACAGGTTTATTAGTTAGCCATTTTAAAGGTAAGGCAGTTGGTACTTCTGAGAGTTCAGCAGCAGTTGTGCTCTATTTGTATACAGCCTGAATGGTTGGTGACTGTTTTTTTATAGCATGTTATGATATTATTCCTAGAAACATGCATTGGTCTGTATTCCTTTTCTGAGAGTGTAGGAATTTTAATCTGGGTATTCCACTGTTGTAACAGATCTCGGCCCCAAAGATTTACTGCTACATTTGTTACATATGGCTTCAGCCTTCCTCTCTGTCCTTCTGGCCCTATGCATTCAACCCATCTCGAACTCTGTTTTATCTGAGATAGGGTGCTAATCCCTAAAAGTTTGACATCTACCTGTTGAAGAGGCCAATTCGGATGCCATGATTTTGGTGTAATTATAGTCACATCTGCACCTGTGTCTATCAGGCCCTCCAGAACCAGGCCATTAATTCAAATTCTAAGCTTTGGTCTTTGTTCATTTATGGAAGTCTGCCAAAATATTTGTTTTATAGTGTTCTTTGTAAACTGTGATACAACTATCAGAGCTGTTTCATCATCCAGTGCAATATCGGTTTTACATTAGGCATTGGTTTATTCAGTTGTCCTGAAGAGGAATTTCTTCCACAGTAGCTGGGAATGTTCATACTACATTTGATTTGGGGGCCTGCAAGAGGCCCCCTGAGGTGTTTTCCGCCAGTAAAGGGTTGCCTCGTATATCTATTTTTGATCTGCACTCACTGGTCCAATGTCGGCCTTTGCCACACCTTCTACATAATCCAGGAGGTGGTTGGGATCTCCTGTTTAGGCTATTCCTAAAAGGAGTATTAATTCTAGGAGTACCCCATGTACAGTTTTTACTTATATGACCTGGTGTACCACATTTAAAACATTTGGTACCACGGGGCCTTCTTTCACCTCTGGGATTTGTCTCTCCTATCCAAGCCTCATTACTGTAGTTAAGAGACTCAACACCATTAGTATACTGAATCCATTCTTCCAAAGGAGCTGATCTGATCTTTAATGGTATAAGTATTCTTCTGCATTCTGTATTAGCATTGTCAAACGCCAAGGACTCAGTTAATACTTTTCTTAATTCTTTATCTGATACAGCTTTTGTTATAGCTGTAAAAAATCGGTGAAAGATTTGTGCAGTCCCTGAACTATCTTTGTGTATACCTCTGTTGGTTTTCCAGGTTCTGGAATTTTTTCCCAAGCATTTAGAGCTGCTGTACGGCATAGGGATATTGTATGCTCATCATAATTGGCTTGTACATTCCTGTCAGCGAAACATCCCTCACCAAGTATTTGATCTTGGGAGATCACAAAACCTCTAAGTTTACCTTGTTGTTCTAAATTTTTTGCCTCTTCTCTCAACCAGCTTTTCCACTGTAACTGCTGGCTATATTCTAGAACAGCTGATGCCAGTCATCTGGAATGATTCTATGTGAGGTAGATCACGAATTTAACATCTGTTTTACATATGTGGAGTGTATCCCATACGTAACTACTGCTTCCTTTATATTTTTAAAGTCCCTTGTTGAAATTGGTTGTAATGTATATGTATTATATTGTTCAGGGTGTGTGTCATCTGCTGGCTTCTCATGGATGATAACAGGATAAGCCATTGTATGAGAGCCATTTTAAGATGGTACAACCTCTATGGTCTTGCTCTTCTGCTTATTAGGTCCCTTGTCATGTTTACTGAGAGTTTCTTCTAGGGCTTGCAAACGAGCACCTAGGGTCTGTTCTAGGGAGTGAACCTCCTCTCTTGCAAGGGACTCCAGATTTCTCATGGAATCATGGAAGTTTTTATGTTCTTCAGAAACACATGATTCCATGGACCTTATCTTATCAATTAATGATAATTTTTCTTCCTTATATAGTGTCTGAGTAGCCACAACTTCACTCTGGAGAGTTAGTGTTCTAGCCATTAAATATTCATATTTATTATCAATAAAATCAATTTTGGGTACAAGCCTGTTTTGTAAATCCTGGTTAGCAGATTCCAGAGAAAGATTTTTTCTTGTAAGCCTTCATTGCTATCTTTGAAAGCAGATTCCAGAAAGAGAATCTTTTTCTGTAAGACTTCATTGCTATCTTTGAAAGCAGATTCCAGAAAGAGAAGCTTTTTCTGTAAGCCTTAATTGCTATCTTTGAAAGCAGATTCCAGAAAGAGATTCTTTCTCTGTAAGCCTTCATTGCTATCTTTTAAAGCCTGTATCAGTCCCAATAATGACTCATCTTTGTTTTTATTATTAAACCAGTGTTTGAACACTGTGTGAATTATTACAATGAATGCCAAAATGATACAGGCCAAATATGCCTGAGGAAGGTCGTATATTTCCCGGAGAATGTCATTCATCATACAGGCAAAAACGTTTTTAAATACTTGTGAGGTAATGTTGTCGGCCATATTACAAGAATTACTCAAAATTTGTTAGTCAATTTTAAAATATAAAATTATCAAGTACTTTTACTTGAAATAAGACACTAGCTTACCTTTCCGTGGTTCTGGGGGTGTAGGACTTTTCAGCCAGAAGGTGGCGTTGGTACAGCTCCAAAGCAGGGCCTGCTGGTGACCTTGGCTGACCACAGATGAAAGCAGGATTCCAAATGGCAGGGAGCTGGCACTTGGAGCAGGGGAATGCCTCACTCACAGCGGTTTTTCGCTGTTCTCAGGGCTAAGCTAGGGAACTGAGATCGGACTGGCTGCTCCCATTTTTGGGAATGGAACCGTGTAGACGTTCCCTGGTTATATGGAACTTTGCAGGCAGGTTTAGGTACCCGCCAGCTGGGGAGGAGGCAAAGGGTGGGAGCTACCCAGACCTTTGGAATTTTCCCCATGTGAGCACCAGATATTGGTGAAATTATTAAGGCCACTCCACGTAGTTAAAAGGAGATTTATTTAATGGCGTAACTTACAAATGAAGGAATAGGTAGGTTGACGGTTCTGGGAAAGTCGCAGCAGTAGTCCACCTCTAGCGTCCGGGCTCCCAGCAGCAAGAGAGCGCTGCATGTCCCGATCTAGGGTCTTCAGGCCTTCCCTTGGCCCCGCCTTGTGGGCGTGATAGTTACCAAAACCTCAGTGGGGGTTGGAAATTCCAGACCAAAGCTGGAATGGCTACCCACTACTTTAATCATCCATTATATAAAGAATGTGCTGTTCTTTTGATTGTCTTAATAAATGTTTGGATGAATGTTTGATTTTCATGGCAGATGAACTAAAGGAACAGAATTCATAATTTTGAACTATATATTAGGTGTGCTCTTGTCTGTTGATCATTGCCGAAAATTTGGCTCTGCTATTTAAGTTGCTTTCTAGAATTCTATAGAAATATAACACCTGAAATTGCATCCTGTAGCGGTAACGCCTGCATTACCGATACCCGTTCACCATGCGAAGGGCTGAGGATTAAAAATAGAGACAAGAGACAGCGAGTCATTCGCCACGACTGAATGCCGAATGTCCTTTATTGAAAGAGGGAAGAAACCTTAAATACAGACTTACAACACAAATGGAAGAACCCCCGGAGGGCAGAAGTTCGCTACCAATGGTCTACATTCCAGACCCAATGTTCTACATTCTTGCATCTAAGTTGTTTACACCAAATACAGGATGTAGGAACAAAGAACCTTCGGTAAGCTCTCCGGTGATCCTTAGGTGATAAGGAGACCAGCAGGGAATCTGAATAGGGAGGACATCTGGTCAAGGTCAGCAAGCAAGGCGGCAGTCACTCACAGTTGGGGGCCAGGGCCCACGGGGCCCACAGGTCCCCCCTTTTTTATTAAAAAAATGAGCTTCTGACTTAGGTTGTGTGGGACATCAGCAGACCACCTTACCCATCATAGAGACATCTGCCCAGGCCACACAAGTGCTCTGTCTTAGGTTGATGGCCGCCCTCCAAGAATTACCCATCTCTGAATACTCATTATCATACACTCAACCATGTGAGCTGTAGAGTGACTGCTGCCAAAGATCTCAAAGTGGCACTGGGCTTGCAATCTGTGCGACACAGAAAAGACCAACAGAAGTCCTAACCCACCCATAGCCATGAGGCTAAAGGCAATTGAACCATTCCCTTCTTGAATGAGCCTTCCTGCAAATTGGAGTCCTTGTAAGGTGGTATCCCATAAGCAAATGGAACTTGAGTTTTAATAATTTTTACAACTTTCAAAGCCAATTTTAATGTATAATAGTGGAATTAAATTTATCATGCCCAATAAGAAGAAAGATTAACTAACTGTGGTAGCTACTTTTGCTGCCAGGGTCTCCATTGTGCTAGCTGTAGTAACCAATTATGAAATAGCAATCCCAGAAACAATAGCAGCAGTGGCCACCACTGCTATAACAGCAACAATGGCAACAGCGAAGTCAGAGTCTCTTCTGGAGCGTGTGAGCATCATCTGTGTCTAGCTGCCACAGTCCACTGGCATGGACACGGCTCCAGGAACACGAACCACCAAGGCCCATTTTTCTTGATCCCAGCACTACTTAGGCTGGCAGGTCTGCAAGAGAACAACTGAGAAACATAAAGAAAACAAAAAAACAAAAACAGCAAACAAGGAGCAGAACTAATGGTCTCAATAATGGCTACATTCAGGCTCACAAATTTTAAGGTATCTTCAAAAAGACTAGATGAATTTCAGGAGGCCAATAAATGTTGCACAGAGCCATTCCTGAAAAGTAGGTACTACACCAGCTTGAGGGGGGTTGCAAAATGCGAAAAAGGCTTAGCTGGCATGCTACTGTTAGCAAATGAAGTTCATTGATCTTGAGTTATCCTTAATCTTCAAGGTGTGGCACATTCTCAACATTTTTGAAAAAAGTTACCATACATTACCTTCTGAAGAATCCAGCCACATGGCTACAGTTCCTAGGCTTACAATAATGTTCGCCAAGGCTGGCCATATTGGGCTCTCAATCCCCATTGGCATCAGAAGGGGAGTTTTTTTTACGAAGGCCCAATAGGTCTCTGCCATGTTGGGATTCAGCAGCAGCCACAGGGTGCACACAGAGTTCAGGAAGCCGAAGAGGAACTTCATTGTCCTGCGGAAAGGCACAAACAGATCCCCAGGCCCACACCAACACTGGATCAGGTCGCCTCCAAGTGCCAGTAGAAAGATCTTTCCATCGCACCAGAGGATGATTTGCAACAGGAGCCCTCCAATGCTTATCTGCAGCGGATACTCCAGCCGAATCCACCAATAAAAAATTTAAAATATATAAAACAAGGGAAAGAATAGAATGTGGAGAGGAGAGATGAGCCCCTAGCTCCCCCTTTTTACTTTAGCAATATAAGCTTTTAAGGTATGATGGCAGCGTTCTAATATAGCCTGCCCTTGAGGATTATAAGGAATACCAGTCTTATTAACAATAGAAAAATCTTGGCAGAATTTTGAAAATCCCGTACTACTGTAGGCAGGACCATTATCAGTCTTTATGCATTTTGGCACTCCCATGTAAGCAAAAGCATGAAGACAATGATTCTTTACATCCTTAACCTTTTCCCCTGAATGGACAGAAGCAAAAATTAGAGAGGAATATGTATCAATAGACACATGGACATATTGTAATTTTCCAAAGGAAGGCACGTGTGTGACATCCATATGCCACACATGATTAGGTAAAAGTCCTCGAGGATTAACTCCCAAATGAGGAACAGGTAAAAATTCCACACAAATAGGGCATGATTTAACTATCTGGATGGCTTGTTCCCGGGTTATGCCTGTATGATAACGGAGAGATCCAGCACTAAGATGATAACGTTGATGCAACTGAGTAGCCTTATCAAAGGCAGAACAGACTAATGTGACAGCCATACGAGTAATGGCATCAGCCCTCTGATTACCTTCACTTAGAGGTCCAGGCAATTGAGTATGAGCTCTAATATGGCCCACATAAAGGTTATGTGAGCGGGACCATATGAGTCCTTGCACTTGCAATAAATATTCATGAATGGAAGAAATGGATGGTATGTAGGCTGTTGTTTCCAAAGGCATGATGGCATGTACCACATATTGGCTATCAGTATAAATATTTACACTCTCATCAGAAAACATCTGTAAAGCAAGCAACAGTGCCTGTACCTCTGCCACCTGGGCAGAAGTGCCCTGGACTTTTATTCTCTTTACTATGTTACCAGAAAACACCACAGCAAAACTACGTGAAGTGCCATCAGTAAATACCACGCAGGCCTGAGGAATAGGAGTCATTTGTACTGTCTTGGGAAATATAACAGTATGCAATTTAAAAAATTGACACACATCATTGGAGGGGTAGTGAGTATCAAACCAATCCTGCATGGAGCATGTCAATATGGCCCAATCATTATCATTAGCTTGCAACCATGCTACTTGAGACTGGGTGTATGGGGTCACCACAATATCTGGCTCCTTTCGTAAAAGTTTGAACACTGATCTTGATTCCCTTAAATATAATCTGAGCGACAGCCTGTGGATAAGGAGTGATGATTTTTGTTGGAGAAGCTGGGGAATGTACCCAAGAAATAGGACCTGTTTGCCAAAACACTCCAGTAGGTGAATGAGTAAAACAAAATATCAAATACAATAAGGGAGAATTAAGATCTATATACTGCACATGAGCCTGTTCCAGGGCCTCTTGCACACGTTGTAGGGCTACACGTCCTTCCGCTGTTAATTTACGGGGAGATGAAGGGTCAGGGTCGCCCTTTAAGACATCATACAAGGGGCAAAGCTGACCTGTTGGAAGTTTTAAAGTGGACCGAAGCCATTGAATATCTCCAAGAAAGGTTTGGAAATCATTAAGTGTGCGTAGCTGATCCGTACGCAGAGTAATCTTTTGTGGGCGTATGCCCGTGCGTAACAATTCATGACCTAAATAATGATAGGGAAAAGATACCTGTACCTTTTCTGGGGCTATCTGTAAATTACCAAGGCTAAGAACCTCTTGTAAATTAGAAAAGGCATCAAAAACAAGTTTTTTATCTTTAGCAGCCATTAATATATCATCCATGTAGTGAATTATATAAACACCTGGAAAAGCTTTACGAACTGGAGCTAGGGCCAAAGACACATAAAGTTGACATATAGTAGGGCTATTGGCCATTCCTTGAGGCAATACCACCCACTGATATCTCTGATAAGGTTCCTTAAGATTTTCTGAAGGAACACTGAAAGCAAAGCGAGGACTGTCCTCGGGATACAAAGGAATGGTGAAGAAACAATCCCTCAAGTCAACCACAATTAAGTGCCAATGTTTAGGAATTGCCACAGGGGCAGGCAAGCCAGGCTGTGTTGCTCCCATGAGAAGCATGGTTTTATTTACAGCTCTAAGATCCTGTAATAGCCTCCATTTTCCTGATTTCTTTTTAATAACAAATATAGGTGAGTTCCAAGGTGAAGTGGAAGGAATGATATGTCCAGCATCTAACTGCTCCTTAACCGATGCATACGCAGCCTCCAATTTTTCCTTAGTAAGGGGCCACTGCTCCACCCATACAGGGTCATCACTTTTCCAAGTGATTTTTATCGGTTGTATTATTGAAGGCTGCTGTGCAGTGACCCCTATGGAAAAGACCCTAATCCTCTAGTATCCCCAGGACCCCTAGTGACACAGTTTTTGTCTGCCACAGGGAGCGGGTCTCCTTGCAACATTTTCCCTAAGCCTTTGCCCGGGCAGTAGCCCTGACTCTTCAGCATCTGTTGTACAGGCTGTGTAGTAAGTACAGCTCCCATGCCATCTAACACATCCCTTCCCCACAAGTTCACTGGAATGTCAGGTAGCACAAATGGTTGAAAAGTTCCTTCATGACCTTCCTCATCCTTCCAATTTAAAAGTAGCCTGTTCCGCAATGGTGTCTGAGCTGTGCCGATACCTTGTAGGTTAGAGGTAGAATTTTTAAGGGGCCAATTGGGATCTCAGGATTCTTGTGAAATTATAGATATATCCAGCACCAGAATCCAATAATCTTCCAATCTCAATCCCATATAATTTTATTTTTAATTTAGGCTGTTTATCATTGATAACTGTTTGTCAAAACACCTTTTTCCCTGTACTTCCAAAGCCTCCAGTTCTATATATCGGTGCCATTTTGAATTTAAAATATGAAAGCAATAATAATTGAGCAATTTTACCATCAGCTTCTATTTCTATCGTCCTTTTTACATATGCCAATTATAAAAGCATTAAATACAATCTCTATAGGATATGAAGAGGTAACTTTAGGTAATACTCTTTTAGAGTATTTTTATAAAATCTTAAAAAGAGGATTCTTTTTTATAGATTTCAAGTAACTCATTAACACAAATAGCCAATTACTAACAATGTGGACCAAACAATTTACCTGTATTTTATTTACTGGAAAAATAATTTTGTAACCTCTTTATCAGTAAGAGATTATCATTTATGGGTTTATCTTAGCAACATTATTTAATAAGCTGATAACCCAATTAATTTCAGGTGTTATATTTTTATAGAATTAAACCAAGAATTTCTAGAAAGCAACTTAAATTGCAGAGCCAAATTTTCAGTAATGATCAACAGACAAGAGCCTACCTAATATATAGTTCAAAATTATGAATCCTGTTCCTATAGTTTATCTACCATGAAAATCCAAACATTTATCAAGACAATCAAAAGAACAGAACATCCTTTATTCAAACAGCATTGACTTAGCATTAAATGTCCTGACCGAAACCATTTTTTACCAGAAGTTAGGCCCGTTTAAACTTTTAGTGCTAGTCCCTTCCTGGCCTCAGCTCGCTGGCTCTGCCCAGTGCTCAGGCTCTATTGCCAGCACCTGCCTGGCCCACACTCCATCACAGCTCTTCCTCCCACCGGCTCGAACCAGTCTGCCTGCTGCTTCGGGCCATCTTGCATGCGCTGCACAGGCCTTTGTCTGCCATGTGCCCCGCACACACAAACTCACGTTTAAACTTCCTACTCCCATGAAGGGACTACCTGATAATTAGTTATTCCCACCATAAGGGAAAACAGAAAAACATTTCCCACGAAGGGATCCTAAATATTGAATTATTCCCACTCTGAGGGAAAAATAAAAAACATTTGAACCAAGATTAAGCAAACAGACAGCAAAACTTTAAGCTCTGGGCTCGCTTGCTGTTCAGCCAGCAGCAATGAGGCCTACCTGCTGATTTTTTGTAATTCAGATGCTGCCTCTCTGCACTGGCAGGAAGAAAGAGCTCAGAGTTTCAGCTATCCTGAAAACTCTACAACTGGAAAAAGTCTTTACATTCTCCATTACCACTGGGAAGAGGCTTCTCTCTTTCCTTCATCCTTCCTCTACAGGGCCCCAGTCTTTAGGCCTAGTTTCAAAATTTTTCCCCCTTTTTACCGGGAAAATACTTTTTTCTTGATTAAAATTTTTTTCTCCCTTTTTTAACGGGAAATTTCCTTCCTTCCCTCTTCTCTATTGGGAAGATTTCCTTTTTTATTTAAAATCTTTAGCTGTCTTGCCCTTACTTAACTTTGGTGCCTTCCTGCTTCAACAGTCCAATTAACTGACTGTGAGCTAGCTGCACCCATTTCAATTCACTCTTACCTTTTTCTTTTTTCTTTATAATGCCGGCCAGCCTTCCAAGAGTGTCCGTCAGCTCGTTCCTTCTTTCTCAGATCTCGGTAGGAATCTCCATTTGTTGCGGTAACGCCCGCTTTACCGATACCCTTTCACCATGTCCGAGCGAAGGGCTGCGGATTAAAAAATAGAGACAAGAGACAGCGAGTCATTCGCCATGACTGAATGCCGAATGCCCTTTATTGAAAGAGGGAAGAAACCTTAAATACAGGCTTACAACACAAATGGAGGAACCCCCGGAGGGCAGAAATTCGCTACCAATGGTCTACATTCCAGACCCAATGTTCTACATTCTTGCATCTAAGTTGTTAACGCCCAATATGCAGGATACACAAACAAGGAACTTCCCTTAAGCATTCAGAAGGGTGGATACCGGCAGGGAATCTGAATAGGGAGGACATCTGGTCAAGTTCAGCAAGCAAGGCGGCAGCCACTCACAGTCGGGGGCCAGGGCCCATGGGGCCCACAGCATCTTGTTATATTTCCCAAAATAGTACAGATGACTCCTGTTCCTCAGGCCTGTGTGGTATTTACTGATGGCACTTCACATGGTTTTGCTGTGGTGGTTTCTGGTAACATAGTAAAGAGAATGAAAGTCCAGGGCACTTCTGGCCAGATGGCAGAGGTACAGGCACTGTTGCTTGCTTTACAGATGTTTTCTGATGAGAGTGTAAATATTTATACTGATAGCCAATATGTGGCACATGCAATTATGCCTTTGGAGGCAACAGCCTACATACCATCTATTTCTTCCATTCATGAATATTTTTTGCAAGTACAAGGACTCATATGGTCCCGCTCACATAACCTTTATGTGGGCCATATTAGAGCTCATACTCAATTGCCTGGACCTCTAAGTGAAGGTAATCAGAGGGCTGATGCCATTACTCGTATGGCTGTCACATTAGTCTGTTCTGCCTTTGATAAGGCTACTCAGTTGCATCAACGTTATCATCTTAGTGCTGGATCTCTTTGTCATCACACAGGCATAACTGGGGAACAAGCCATCCAGATAGTTAAATCATGCCCTATTTGTGTGGAATTTTTACCTGTTCCTCCTTTAGGAGTTAATCCTCGAGGACTTTTACCTAATCATGTGTGGCAGATGGATGTCACACACATGCCTTCCTTTGGAAAATTACAATTTGTCCATGTGTCTATTGATACATATTCCTCTCTAATTTTTGCTTCTGTCCATTCAGGGGAAAAGGTTAAGGATGTAAAGAATCATTGTCTTCATGCTTTTACTTAAATGGGAGTGCCAAAATGCATAAAGACTGATAATGGTCCTGCCTACAGTAGTACGGGATTTTCAAAATTCTGCCAAGATTTTTCTACTATTAATAAGACTGATATTCCTTATAATCCTTGAGGACAGGCTATAATAGAATGCTGCCATCATACCTTAAAAACATATTTTGCGAGGGGTGGTCAGGTGGGGGGGGGTTGAAAAAATAAAATTAATTTAAAAAACATATTTTGCTAAAGTAAAAAGGGGAGATAGGGGTTCATCTCTCCTCTCCACATTCCATTCTTTCCCTTGTTTTATATATTTAAAATGTTTTATCGGTGGATTCTGCTGGAGTATCCACTTCAGATAAGCATTGGAGGGCTCCTGTTGCAAATCATCCTCTGGTACGATGGAAGGATCTTTCTACTGGCACTTGGAGGGGACCTGATCCAGTGTTGGTGTGGGCCCGGGGATCTGTTTGTGTCTTTCCGCAGGACAATGAGGTTCCTCTTTGGGTTCCTGAGTGCTGTGTGCGCCCTGTGGCTGCTGCTGAATCCCAACATGGCAGAGACCTATTGGGCCTTTGTGAAAAACTCTCCCCTTCTGATGTCAATGGGGATTGAGAGCCCAATACAGCCAGCCTTGGCAAGCATTAATGTAAGCCTAGGAACTGTAGCCATGTGGTTGAATTCTTCAGAAGGTAATGTATGGTAACTGTTTTTTCAAGTATGTTTGAGAATGTGTCACAAAGACACCTTGGAGATTAAGGATAACTCTGGAGGTCACTGATCTCCATTTGTTAACAGTAGCATGCCAGCTATGCCTTTTTCATTTTTGCAATCCTCCTCAAGCTGGCGTAGTACCTACCTTTTCAGGAGTGGCTCTGTGCAACTTTTATTGGCCTCCTGAAATTCATCTAGCCTCTTTTGAAGATACCTTAAAATTTGTGAGCCTGAATGTAGCCATTATGAGACGATTAGTTCTGCTCCTTGTTTGCTGTCTGTTTTTCTTTATGGTTCTTAGTTGTTCTTTTGCAGAGTTGCCAGCTTAAGTTGTGCTGGGATCAAGAAAAATGGGCCTTGGTGGTTTGTGTTCCTGGAGTGGTGTCCATGCCAGTGGACTGTGGCAGTAAGACACAGATGATGATTCACACACTCCAGAAGAGAATTTGACATTGCTGTTGCCTTGTTGCTGTTATAGAGGAGGTGGCCACTGCTGATACTGTTTCTGGGATTGCTATTTCATAATTGGTTACTACAGCTAGCACAATGGAGACCCTGGCAGCAAAAGTAGCTACCACAGTTAATTGCTCTCTCATTCTATTGGGTATGACAAATTTAATTCAACAGTTATATACATTTTGATTGGCTTTGAAAGTTAAACTCAAGTTCCACTTGCTTTTGGGATACCACCTTATGAGGACTCCAATTTGCAGTAAGGCTCATTAAGGAAGGGAATGGCTCAATTACCTTTCACCTACTGGCTATGGGTGGGTTAGGACTTCTGTTTGGTCTTTTCTGTGTTGCACAGATTGCAAGCCCAGCCCCACTTTGAGATCTTTGGCAGCAGTTAATTCTATAGCTCCCATGGTTGAGCCTATATGATAATGAGTACTCAGAGATGGGTAATGCCTGGGGGGGCAGTCACCAACCTAAGGCAGAGCGCCTGTGTGGCCTGGGCAGGTATCTCCATGACGGGTAAGGTGACCTGCTGATGTCCCACAAAACCTAAGTCAGAAGCTCATTTTTTTAGTAAAAGGGGGGACCTGTAGGGCCCTGGCCCCCATTTGGGTAGCTGTTGCATTGCTTACTGACCTTGACCTTGATGTACCCCCTATGCTAATTCCCTGCCAGTTTCCACCCTCCTGAATACTTAAGGGAAGTTCCTTGTTTGTGTATCCTGTATATCGGGCATAAACAGCTTAGATGCAAGAACGTAGAACATTGGTAGTGAACTTCTGCCCTCCAGGGTTCTCCCATTGTGCTGTAAGCCTGTATTTAATGTTTCCTCCCTCCTTCAATAAACGGCATTCGGCATTCTGCTGGGGCGAATGACCCGCTGTCTTTTGACTCTGTTTTTTAATCCACAGCCCCTCGCTCAGACATGGTGATTGGGTGTTGGTAGTGCAGGCGCTACTGCAACATCCAAAGTCTTAAATTAAATGATTGCACCATCTCAGAATTTCAAAATTATCCATTTGAGTCATGCAATTGAATATCCATTGCAGTAAAAAAATAAAAATAAAAAAGAATTTGCATGTAGAACATGATTTCTACCTCCAGACCAGAATAGAATGGATATTTCATTGTGTACACTAAAGGGGGAAATAGGGTAGGCAATTAGCTGCTGGAGTCACCATTATGAAAAAGGACCTGATTGTAGCAGGGAGGGGTGATTTGGTAATTTCCCAGCATGTATTAATTGATGTCTTATGAATGAAGAATGAATGAAGACAGACCAGATTGGTTGGTGTACAATTTGGGAAGGTTAATTTGCACCAAAGTATATTGAATTTTTAATTAGTCAACCCTCCTATGCAGATATGCACAATCCTGTTTGACACAGTTATGCCAGCTCAGAGGTTCAAGAAAAAGGCCATTGACTGTAACCCTGTGTGTCAGAGTACAGATCTCAGCAGCAATAGACAATCAGTGTGTAATTAAATTTGTGCACAAAGGACTATGTACTTTGGAAGTGGAACAGAAAGTGCTCTGGGAGACTAGAAGATTTTTCTACTAAAATACACACTTCCCAAATTAGGGCCTTGTCTGCCCCTAGGGTAGAAGGGCATAGCTGTGAAGGCCTCTGTTGTCTGTCATTTGATCTCTGATCACCAAGTAGGGGAGCTGCTACTCTTCTGAGTCCCATCTGGGTGGCCTTAGCTAATGTGGGACCTTGGGAAGGCTTAGCATTTAGGAGTATCAGTGGAAGGTAGCTTGCAGGTTCTTTCCAAGATTCACCTCTGGTTCTGATGTAGGGAGCCATGAGAGATACCACAAGCCATGCCATGGTGAGTGTGGGGACTACTGACCCTAGACCAAGAGGAATAGTTCTGCTGAGCTTTCAGAGCTGCTATGATTGGAATGGACCATGAACCAGACTGTGGTTCTGCTGACCTGGGAATTGACTCTTCTTCTTTGAGATTCCCTGAGTGTACATTCTGTTGGGAGGGGGAGGCTCTGCCACCCTGGCTATGGGAAGCTATGATACTTGTAATATATGTGTCCAGTGTACACACACAGACATTGTTTTTAGTAGGAAGTTGGAAGACAGGTTGAAAAGCTGAAGGTCTGGTTTCTAGATGTTCTGAACATTGCACTACACTTTCAGGTTTGTCTTATAAATGTTACAAATATTTTAGAAACTGGTAGAAAGAAGTGTTGGGGTTCATTCTTCAGCAATATGTGATTAGACTTTTAAAATTTCTGATACCAATCTTGACCTGATTCAGGGAAGTTCAGTTCCAGGGGAGAAAAGAGGTTTCTGAGCTGCAGAGATATTCCAGGTTTACATGGTATTGGGCAGGTGGATAGGGAAGATTCCACATCATGTGCCATAACCCATATGGCAGGAATAGATGTCAAATTATTCTTCTGTACTGTTTTGTGATTGGGCATCACTGGGGCTGGGTTTGCCTGAAACCACAAGGGGACAAGAGAGTTTGCAGAGCCATTAAATGAGATTACCTCCATTTGCCAAGAGAGCTCTACAGCTTGGGGCCTCTCTGTTTGGAAGACATATCAGTAGCAGGATGGTCAGAAACATTACAGTTTAAGGGTCACTTTGAGTTAATTCTGTGGGAGTTGTGAAGTCTGTGTTAATTTCTATACACATAGAATTATAGGTACTTGGGTAACATTGGTCAAGATCACAATTTTTCTGGCTGAGTTTCCATTGGTATTTTGATTAAAGGTTGACTATATTTTTCTACTTTTCCTTGATGTTCCTCTTTTTGTGTTCTCTGTCTTTTGTATTTGTGAGAATTGTGGCATTGGTACAGCTATCTTTTAGATCAAACATCAAGACTGACAGATAGCATAGGCTCCAAAGCAATCTACTTTCCCAGTGTCATATACTTGATTTTTCAGCTAAGAGTTTGTAGTACAAGATGAACATGCCAAAAGCATTTCTTTCCATCATTTTTATAATTTATATATGTTCCTGCATGACTTTGAGGTAAGAATGTCCCCAAATGTCTCTGCTCTTACATTATGACCATGTTCAGAAGTGGATTTGTTAACTGAGCATGCACAGGAATAGGCAGAACTCTACATGAACATGTTCAGACTCCCTAAGTAAAATTCCATGCTTTCCTTGCTTAGGAAAAGCATTGCTTTGGAAATAACTCCCATGCTCTCCTTGCATCCTGCAGGTAAGAAATATTTCTCATTTCTTCTGTCTTGGCTATTCTTGGTAGTCGAATTGACTGCCTCTGGAATTACCTAAAACCCAAAGCATTGAGTACACCTTTGAGGGATTTTTTTCAGAAAGTTTTTAAATTAAAGACCCATCTGCAATCTAGATCATTTGAGGTGATAAGATCCACCTTTAGCATCAAGATGGCAGTACACAACTTTAATCCCAGCACTCAGGAGACAGAGGCAGTTGACTTTTCTAAGTTTGAGGCCAGCCTGGTCTACAGAACGAGTTTCAGGATTACACAGATAAGCTCTGTCTCAAAAACACCAAGAAAACATCAAACAAAGAATAAGATCCAAATTTAATCTGGATTGCACCTTCTGGTAGCAGCCTACATATATAAAGGATATTGAAGAAGGAAGTTCTCTCTCTTTACTGACTTGCCCTAGTTCTGGCTACCAAGTTCATTCCTTTACTAGCATTAGAGCCTACTTCTTTGGAATTTTGATGTATACTGAAGACCAGCTGAAACATCTAGCCTCATGGACTGACAACTACTGGATTCTTTCCATTTGTGGAAAGCCATTGTTAGACTAGCTGGACCACAGCTTGTAAGACATTCTAATAAATCCACTTTCTACATACATGGAGAGATTGATTTTTACCAGTCCTGATCATGTAGAGAACCTTGAATAATGCAGCCATGTTTTTTTTTTTTTATCCACCTACTAAGGAAGATGTGCTGGCTAACAATAGTACTCATAAAGACATTCTTCCTAGCTCCATTATTCTCTAAGCATTCAACTTACTGTGAAGACTACTCTTTTTTATTAGTATTCATTTGTCAAGAGTTGCCCTGAATTCCAGAAGAAAACTTGGAAAGCAATGGAGACATCATCTAGCCTTCTGGTGAGAGAAAGATCTATCATTATGGTTTTTGTAAATCTGGTTCCTGCATTTCTCTCCTTGTTCTATGTAGTGCCTGTGACTAACAGGTAGAAAGTACCTTCAGTTCACCTGAACTCAGCATGAAGCCACAGAACAAACATCTCCTTTTGTGTCCTTAAATCTCTCTTTACTTTTTGTTTGTTTGTTTTTGTTTTTCGAGACAGGGTTTCTCTGTGTAGCTTTGGAGCCTGTTCTGGAACTCACTCTGTAGCCCAGGCTGGCAAATCTCTCTTTAAAATAGTTAATATTCTGGACATCCTTCCACCTGTGGGACAGGGAATCACTCCACTCAACATTGAGGAAAGGACTGTGCAAGCTAGCCACAATGTGCCCAGGAGGAAGAATGGGAAGTGCCTATGGAATGCAGGAGGATAATAGGGTCAGCAAGTGGAGCCTAGGGCAAGCGCTATTGAAATGCGTATCTCTGCAGCTCTGGAAAAGGTCTGGGTCTAGGCTGGAAGGCAGGGTCAGAACCATTGTGCTGTGTCTTTAAGCGCATTGTAATCCTATGGGAGGTGCTTCGTCACTCGGACCTTACTAGCCAATCAGGGCCTCCAGGCCAAACTGCCAGTCAGAAGTGGTGCAGGATCCTTCCGGGAGCCACACAGCAGGCTTGGTTTTGCAGAGGAGCTGGCGCCAGTGTTTTCCTGTGCTGTGCTGTGAGCACTGCAGCAGGGAGCTGTGAGGGGGCCATGGGCAAGCTGGGAAGCCATAGCATGGTGAGTGAGGGGCTACTGTCCTCAGATGGGGAAGAGCCGATGGGGAGGTGCAGAAGCTAGTGTGGTGGGTCCTCCCTGGGGCTGGGTGGGAATCTGTAGCCAGATTTCCTGTTCTGTGAGTACCCTTGTGGTCCCTGCAACTTCCTGGACCCAGGCACAGGCCTCTGAATAACTTTGCTCTGTGGGCTGCATCTATGCAGAACAATTTGGGACAGGGACCCGTGTGTAGAAATATATTCAGTCAACAACAACATGCTTTTGGTGCATCCATAGAAGGCAGGTTGCCAAACTTGGAGAGGCCTAGTTTCTCCAGTATCTTCTAGACATTCAGCACTTTGCATTTAACCTTTATGTGTAAGGTCCATTTACAGTTAATTTTGTGGAGTTGCTAAAAGGCATCTCTTGTGTTGGATAGCACTTCATTACTTAGCTGTGATGTAGAAAAGTAGAATTGGTGATATAAAGGATTTACACAAAGAGAAAGGGAGGCTGTCTCTAAATAAAACACCCCAAAGATACTATGTTAACTAGGTTTGGTAGAGATAAGGATGCTAGGATACACTTTTTTCCCCCCACGAGGATTGTCCAGATGTTTGGCTCCAAACCATTACAAAGGAGACACCCCTGATTTACAACCAGTCACTAGGCTCATCTCCATATCAAAGAACAGGCCTCTAAGAAGCTGCTCAGGGAAGTATTACAGGGTCACAACCTACTTTAAGGCCTGGTGTAAAGTTCCAGTTTTCTTGAGAAAAGCATAGTTCTGAGAAATGGGCAGCATGACACCAGGTGACAAGGTTTTGAAAAGTAAAACACTGATGTGTTAAGGGCTGGTTAAGCCCTCAGGCAGGGAGGAGGAACATCTTGGGAGAGTTAACAGTCTGGGGCCTGGGCATTGGGTGCTTTGCCTAAGTCCTTGATATATTGAGAATAAAACAGAGCTCATTCTCTAAAACCAGGAATATAGAGCTGGTAATAATCTGGGGCCAGGGCCTTTGTGGAGGGGTTGCTTCAGATCCTTAAAACCCAACTCTTCCTACCACATGGAGCTATGGTTATTAGTGCCAAGGCCACTGTGGGCTTTAGTCAGCAATGTTCTTGAGATACCCTGTTTTCCCCTTGTGCAGCATTGTTTGTAGCCTCCTCCTGAGTTTTACCATTGTATGATACTTTCTGCTGACTTCATAGAAGTTCATTTCTTTCCATTTTTTCCCCTGGAAGTAGTATCAAGAAGCTATTCTTCTTAAGAAGCTTACTTAGCATGAGACATAGCTTGTACAAAACCTCCCCACCCCAGCTTTTCTTTCTTCTACTTTATACTTTTTCTATCTTTCTCATTCCCTGGCACTTTCACCTCAGGACCCTGTCACTGAAAATGACCTGCTGTATCAGTTAACTGGTGTACTTCAGAAATAATTCTGATAATATCTTTGCTATGTAAGTCTACCATCTTCCTAAGTGGCTACTTGCAGTCTCCTGTCCCTATTTAAATTGTTCAAAGTGTAACCTGAAGCCTGAACCTAAAAGACATACGGATGACAGCATATGGGGAATGCAAAAATATGTCTAGGCTGGTTCCTCTTTGAGCATTAGCTAGAGATCGATCCATGCTCCCATTCAAGAGATTTTTCTTCATTAATCTCCTAAGTATATGGAGTAATTTCTTCCTGCTCTAGACATAATTCTAGAGCAGCTGCATTTCCAGCCTTTTAGAAAAATGTTTCTGAGACAAGCCCTGTTCTATTGACACAAGTGGCCTTGATTTCAGACTGTTGTACTCCAGGGCAATGACCTTGTTGTCCTCTATATTATACCTCTAAAATTCTTAAATGTCTGTACCACTTCAGAGTTTTAAAATTATCCATTGGAATCATATAGTTGACTGTCCATTTCAATTCCAGGAAAAGGATTTGCATGTGGAGCATGGCTTCTGCCTTCAAATCAGAATAGGAGGAACAGTGTAATTGTGTACACTGCAAGGGGAAACAGGGTAGGCAGTCAGCTGCTGCAGTCACCATAATGAAAAAGTCACCATTATGATTATGGCAGGAAGGGTTTATTTTTTTTTATTTTTTATTTTATTTTTTTTTTTTGGTTTTTCGAGACAGGGTTTCTCTGTGTAGCTTTACGCCTCTCCTGGAACTCACTTGGTAGCCCAGGCTGGCCTCGAACTCACAGAGATCCGCCTGACTCTGCCTCCCGAGTGCTGGGATTAAAGGTGTGCGCCACCACCGCCCGGCAAGGTTAATTTTTAATTTCCCAGCATGTATTAATTCATATCATGTGAATGAAGACAGACCAGATTGGTGGGTATGCAATTTGAGAAAGTTACCTTGAGGCAATAAATATTGAATTTGCAATTAGGGAACTCTCCTATGCAGATATGCTCATTTAAGTCAGTTTAGAGGTTTGAGAAACAGGCCATTGAGTGTAACTCTGTGTGTCAGGTTAAAGATCTCAACAGCCAACATGTGCATATAGGCAAGATCAATCAGTCTCTTATTAATGGCCTTCCCTCTATTAGGGAAGGGCCTATTCTTTTTCAAAGTCAATATAGTGTAGCAGGAGTCTTAAAAGTTCTTATTAATAAAATCAAACCTGAGCCAGGTATTGGGGTGAACTGGAAGATCAGAAAACCAGAACAAGCCACAGCTACCTCACCTCACCGGATCCTCAGCTGGTCTTGTTTCCTCAGACTGGAGGCCACTGAGTCCTCATCCAGAATGGGTCTCAGCTGAATTGCTGCTCAAAAGCCTGAATGCTTAACCAGGCCAAATGCTTAACTAGCCAAATGCTTCTAGTTTCTGGTCCTCACTCACGCCTCATATATCTTTCTGCTTTCTGCCTCACTTCCTGGGATTAAAGGCTCGCTTTCTGGGATTAAAGGTGTGAGTCACCGTGCTTGGCTGTATCCTTGAACACATGGATTTCTGCCTCTGGAATGCTAGGATTAAAGGCATGTGCTACCACTGCCTATCCTCTATGTTTAATATTGTGGCTGTTCTGTCTCTGACCCCAGATAAGTTTATTAGGGTGCACAATATTTTGGGGAACACATACCACCTCAATATAGCTGTTTTTTAATCTTAAAAATACATTTTTATCATTTAAAAAATTATTGGTATCATTTTTAAACATTTTCTTTATGTGAATTAGTGCTCTTATTTCTATTTGTTTCTGTTCTCTAATGTTTCTTGATCATTAAGAATTTCATTCCTTTTTTTCTCAAATGCTATTGATTTATTTATTTCTGTTTAGAATAATATCTCCTGTAGCCCAGGCTTGCCTGGAGCTATGAAGTTGAGAATTATTTTGAACATCTAAACCTGCTTCTGCTGCCTAGTGCTGGTAAGACAGTCCTTGCACCTCCTCTCATGCTGGGCCTTGACTGGTCAGTGAGAAGGATAAGAGAATAGTAAATGAGTGTCCTCCGGGCTCTGTGACTTTTATTGGAGAGTTACAAATGAAGAAGGACCTGTGCAAGAACTGAGTTCACTGACCAACTTTGAAGCTGATATAGTCACAGCACAGAAAGGGAATGGCAGGAAGGAGAGTGAGCACTTTCCTGCTTTTGGCAGTAGTTGATATTAGCAAACTTGAGACAGGTAATCAATTTTAGATGCTCCATAAATGTCCTGACTGGCCATTTCTTGAGGTCCACAGACCAGTACCATCTAGAATCTGGGTAAAGGACTGACCTTATCATGGAACCAAATTACTGCAGTTACACTAGTTCAACCAAAATAGAGGATCTTTATAAAAAGTTGTGGCCCTGCCTAACAAGATTGGTATTTTCCAGGTTTAAGATGTACAGGCTGAGAGAAAATGTGTGAGTAATCCTTGGTGTGCTCTCATACAAATCCCTGGTCTCTGGAGCATATGGCCTGAAAGCCTGTTTCAACTTTTCAAAATAATTATTTGAAATAAAAACATCATATCCACAGTCTCTTCGTTGCCTCCAAGCCCTACCGTGATCCTTCATTGTTTTATAATTCATGGTCTCTTTTTTGCTTTAACAACAGTCACTGTTTGAATGTGACCTATGTTTGGCTGCAGAACTTCCCAGCTAAGAAGCAAAGGATTGGCTACACTGGACATTGAGTATGTAATGGAATGGGCACACAAAGGACCTGTGCCTTGAACAAAGAATAGGAAGTGTTTTGGAAGAATGGAAGAATGTCTACTAAAATGCAAACTTTCCAGACTAAGGCCCTGTCTGCTGGGCTGGAAGGGCAGAGCTGGGGAGGCCTGTGCTATCTGAGTCATTTGATCTCTGCTCACCCAGTAGGGAAGCTGCTAATATTCTGAGGCCCAGTAGGGTGACCCTAACTAATGAGGGACTTAGCAAGGCTTAACAATAGGAGTACTAGCTTTCAGGTTCTTTCCAGGATTTTCTGCTTCTGCTGTATGGAGTTAGTTGTAAGGAAGACCATAAGCCATGCCATGGTGAGTGTGGGGTGTTCAGAACAGGTGTGCTGTGCTGTCATTTCTGCTGGGACTTTGATGGACCATGAGCCAGACTATGGTTCTGTTGGTACATGTAATGACCTGGGCAGTGGCCCTTGTCCTCTGAGCCTCTCTGTGTGAAATTTCCTGGGGAGGGGGAGGCTCTGCAGCTTTGTCATGGGAGAATAAGATACATGGAATATCACTGTCCAGTGTGCACACACAGGCATTGCTTTAGTGGGAAGTGGGAAGACAGACTGGGAAACTGAAGGTCTGGTTTCTAGAAATCTGAACATTGCACTCCACTTTCAGGTTTGTCTTATAAATGTTACAAATAATTTGGAAACTGGTAGAAACGTGTGATGGGAATCATTCTTCAGTAATACATGATTAGAATGCTTTTAAATTTATGATACTAGCTTGACCTGATTCAGGAAAGTTCAGTTCCAGGGAAGAAAAGAAGTTTCTGAACTTGCATGGTATTGGGCAGGTGTATAAAGCAGACTCATGTGCCATAACCTATGTGGCAGGAAATAGAATAATTAAATTATTCTTCTACACTGTTGTATGATTAGGCATCATTGAGGCTGGGTTTACCTGAAATCAGGAGACATGAGAGTTTGCCGAGCCATAGGAGGAGATTAACTCCATTTGCTAAGAGAGTGATAGAGCATGGGGCCTGTTGGTTGTTTTTATTCTTTGTTCTTTTGGCTCTTTGGGGGGGCCTACCACCCAGCTCCCAAATAATCACACATGGAGGTTTATTATTTATAAATGCCTAGCCTTAGCTAGCTTTTCATAACTTAAATTATCCCATCTACCTTTTACCTCTGGGCTTTTTCCTTTTCTATAATCTTACTATCACTCTTACTCCGTTGCTGGCTGTGTCGCTGGGTGGCTGGCCCCCTCTTTTCTCACTCTTGTTCCTTTTCTCTCTTGGTATGTATTCCCTCTGCCTGCTGCCTCACCTATCCTCTTTCCTGCCTTGCTATTGGTATTCAGCTCTTTATTAGATCATCAGGTGTTTTAGACAAGCAGAGTAACACAGCTTCACAGAGTTAAACAAGTGCAACAAAAAAATGCAACACATCTTTGCATCATTAAATAAATTCTCCACAGCAGAAACAAATATAATACATCTTAAAATAATATTCCACAACTGGGGCCTCTCTGTTTGGAGAAAATATCAGTAGCTGGAGGGTCATAAACATAACTGTTTAAGGGTCATTTTGAGTTAATTTTGTGGGAGTTGTGAAGTCTGTTAATTCCTATACACATAACATTATAGGAAATTGGTAACATTAGTCAAGATCACACTTTTCCTGGCTGAGTTTCCATTGGTCTTTTGATTAAAAGTTGACTATATATAATTTTTTTTTTGCTTTTATTCTTGGCTCGTTATTCTTTCACAAATATTGTACATATTCTTGATTGTTGTAGTTTTGTAGAAGTCACATTGTATCAATAAGCATATTATTTTTTCATAATCCCATTGAGCATCTGTGTGTTTCCACTGTGAATGTAGCTTTGGAATCAGGTATCCTGTTATAAATTTTTGGGAATTTTCTTTGGACTGTATCCAATTCATGTTGCAAATTTACCATACACACATCTTAATATTGATGCATCATGTTCCCATGGATCATTTATTTACTTCTGTGTTTATTTAGGTTTTGTTGTTGTTGTGGTTAATTTATGAAAGACTTTTAGTTTATTGGATAAAAAATTCTATGGGCCTGGGCAGGTGACACAGCATGTATTCTTCTTGGGGATGACCTGAGTTCATATCCCAATGCCCAAGTTTGGAGGCTCATAACCACCTACTACTCCAGATACAGGATCTGACACCACACCCTCTTTTCCTGTATGTCACCTGTATATGCATAAGAGCATATTCTCTCTCACACAGAGACATGAACAAAATGTGGGGATAAACTTTTCTTTCAAAAGTTCTTGTGACTCATAAAGCAATTAGAGCCAAACAAGTTGCTTTAGGTGTATAATACAAACCATACACTGTTTCTTTAAAAAATCTGTTTTCTTGCATTTGGTTTGGAAAAGTTTTTATTTCCTCACTCTGATGCAGACTTACAGGCTCATTAGTTATAGGAAACAAAATGATGCCTAAGTGATCCTAACAATATCCTTTTCTTTATTATAAGAGAATGAAATCCTTTTAGTAATCAAAACTTTTCTACAAAGTTAAAACATCAGAAGGCTTCACACAAAATTCTCCAATTTTGATGGAACACCCCCCCCCCCGCCACACACACACACACAGTCCATTTTCTATTATTAGCAAAGGAGAGAATCTGAGTGCACAGGATGAGTGCTGGCCAGTGATTTCTTGTGATTAAATTTTGATTAGAATCTTGTTTAAGGGATCATGATTTTACATATATATATTTGTAGATATGTCTTTTTGTCTTGTTTGGTCACTGGTGCCATCTATGTTGTTTTTTACTAACTGTCATATAAATTTATTGTTTCTCTGGAAAATGATGGAAATTCACCTTTTTTTTTCCCCAGAAATTTTACTATATTATGTCTTGAGTTCTTTGAATTTTTATTGGTTTGGGAAGTTTCTGTGGAGAGACAGTTTTAGTTTTCTCTTCTTGATTTCAGAGGCTTGCTTCTCATTTCTTGACATATCTGTGTTTTCCAGTTGTTTCTATCTTCATGTTTAGGTTTTTGCAGCTTAAGTGATTGATATGGTTAATATATTCATTTTGTGTTTTTAAAACCTTCTCAAGGCTGGTCAGTGATGTCTTTAATCCCAGCACTCAGGAGGCAGAATCAGGTGGATCTCTGTGAGTTAAAAGTCAGACTGGTCTACGTGAGTTCCAGGACAGGCTCCAAAGCTATAGAGGAACCCTGTCTCACAAAACAAACAAACACACAAACAAACCTTCTCATATTATTGTTTCTTTGTCTTAATTAGCTTCAGCTGTCAACATGATATAGCCTAGAGTCATCTGAGGGAACATCAATTGAGGCTATTCCTAGATCAGAATCACTACTTACTATGTTTGTGAGAAACTGTATTGATTAATGATTGATATGGGAAGGCTCTTTCACTAAGGTTGCAGTACCCTAAGCAAGTGGACCTGAGATGGATAAGAAAGCTAGCTGAGCAGGAGACAGTGACCAAGAAAGAGAGACAGCCAGTAAGCAAAATTTCCCTGTGATTTTTGCCTTCAGTTCCCAGTATGAGTCTCTATCCTAAGCTCCCACAATTGTGGGTTGTGATCTGGCTGTATCAGCCAAATAAACCTGTCCATTATCTCTAGCTGAATTTTTTCTGTGTCCTACCCAGTCCTCAGCCACTTAGACCCAAGTAAACACACAGAGGCTTTTATTAATTAAAACTGCTTGGCCATTAGCTCAGGCTTATTACTGACTAGCTCTTGCACTTAAAATCAGCCCATTTCTGTTAATCTGTATGTTGCCACATGTTTCATGGCTTTACCTGTGTGCCATTACATACTGCTCCCTGGATGGCAGGCTGGCGTCTCCTGACTCAGCCTTTCTCTTCCCAGAATTTTCCTTGTCTGTTTATCTTGCCTATACTTCCTGCCTGGCTACTGGCCAATCAGCATTTTATTAAACCAGTGTACAAAAGCATTATCCCACAGCAATTATCTGAGATGGTTTTGGTTAGAAACAAGCAAGTTAGAACAAAATGTGGTACACCAAAAGTTATTTGGTGCTGAGAACTCAGATTGTTATCTTTTGGAGTAATGTTGAAGATATTAGGACTTGAGATGGCAACAGTCATAGAAAGCTGCACACAGAGCTTAATCAGCTATTCTTGTAGGACTAGGAATAAGGGAGTTTTGAAAGTAACAAAGACTGGAGATTGAGGTCATAGGATTTCAGTGAGAGACTCCATGAAAAATTTAGCTAGGTCATTTGTATAATATTTTGTCCCCAAATCATTCTTATTTTCTCCATTCCCTGAGAACTGAGTAAAGCAGAATTAAAAAGTAATTAGCCAATTTCTTAGATAAAGTACTGATTCTGTTGTGTGTTTATTACTGATGATTCAATCAGATCTACAGTGTAAAAGAAACAAGTGGTGCAGAAAGAAATTAAAAGTCAGTTTCTTAGAGAAAAACAGCACTAGGTAGTTTCAAATGGGAGTCCTATGGTGAAACAAAGGCAGGAAATTTCAAGAAGTTTAGCACCATTTAAGAGAAGGCCCTTCTTGGCATGTGAAGCCTAGGAAGGTACCCTAAGGGTAAGACTCCATCCATCTAAGCCTTCAATTTATGGAAGGAATAGGCAACTTGATTTCTAATCCTCAAAATCAACTTCATATAGAACCTGCTGTAACTCTGGTCCAAGTGTGGTAGGGTCCATCACAACTTAGAAGCCAAATTTGGGGGGATTAACCCACATTGTACTAGTCCTGGAAACAAGAACGATGCAAAATTTATAGGTCATAGTTTCTTCCTGTGTGGTTACAGTTCAGCACTGTTGCATCCATCTATGTTTGGCAGAGTCAGAAACCCAATGTGGAGACTGTGAGAGTTCATTACATGAAGCTGTGAAGATGAAGCCAGTGTTGTATGTTGAGATGATAGAATATTGAGATACCCAAGCTATGAAACATCTGCCATGGAGAGCTATATGCAGAGTATGGAAGTAGCAAAGGAGAGACATGTATGAAAAATTTCAGGGATAGAGCTAAGCCCTTTGAGAATGAAGGCCCCCACCTGTCTGAGACAGAGCTACAGGATTTGTTTTTTACCTTGCTGAGTTTTAGTCTTGCCTTGGTCCAATCTTCTGTCACTGTGCCCACATTTATTTCTTTCTTTTTTAAAATTTATTCTCTCATTCATTACATCTTCGTTGAGTTTCCCCTCCTTCCACTCCTCCAAGTCCTCTACTGTTCACCTCTTCACCAGATCCACTCCTCCTTCATTTTGCATTCAGAATAGAACAGATATCCTTCATTTTGCATTCAGAATAGAACAGATATCCCAGGGATATCAACAAAACTCTCTATAACAAGTTACAATAAGACTAGGCACAAACTCCCATATCAAGGCTGGATGAAGTAACCTAGTAGGAGAAAAATGATTCCATGATCAGGCAAAAGAGTCAAAGACAACCCCCCCCACACACACACTCCCACTGTTAGGAATCCCACAAAAACATCAAGCTACACAACCATAACATATGTGCAGAGATCCTGGTGCAGACCCCTCTAGGCTGTTATTGCTGTTTCAGTCTCTGTGAGCCACTATGAGCCTTGCTTAGTTGATTCTGTGGGCTGTGTTCTCCTGTGTCCTTCTTTAAGTTAGGAAAATTTTCAACTATCAATTTTTTTTGAAAATATTTTCTTTAAGCTGAGATTATTCTCCTTCTCTTCCTGTTATTCTTAGGTTTGGTCCTTTCATAGTGTTCCAGATTTCCTGGATGTTCTCTTTCAGGAAATTTTTAGATTTAACTTTTTCTTTGATTGGCATATCCATTTCTTCTATCATATCTTCAAAGCCTGAAATTCTCTGTTCCATGTCTTGCATTTTTTGTCAAGCTTGCCTCTGTAGGTCCTGTTCAATTACCTAGATTTTAATTTCCAGAATTCCTTCAGTTTGCATTTTTAATTGCTGCTATTTACACTTTCAAGTCTTGTACAGATTCATTAATTTCCTTCACTTTTTTTTTCTTTCTTTAAGGGATTTATTCACTTTCTTCAATATTTCATTTATCCTTTCCCTACTTTCTTTAAAGGATTCATTCACTTCCTCTTTAAGGACTGTTATCTTTATAAAGGTGGTCTTATTGTCTCTTAATTGTGCTTCAACTGTGTTGGAATATTCAGGGCTTGCTGTAGTAGGATAGCTGGAATCTGTAGTGACATTGCTCTGGCTGTTGTTGATTGTGTTCTTATGCTGGTGTCCAGGTATCTGGGTTTGAGGTGATTATGGATCTAGGTGCCAATTTCTCAGTTTGTCTTTGTTGGATGGATGTTTTGTTCCTTGGTTTCTATTTGCTCTCTGGTCTTCTGGTTAAATGTGGCCTATGACTGGAAATCTTATAATACATGTGACCTTTGTTCTAGCAAGGAGTATCTGCCCAATTTGGGGGCTGAAAAAAAGGGAAGAAGGGAGGAAGCTTGGGGATAGTGTTGAGGAGGCACTGAGAAAATGGGGGAGGTCTGTGGGCAGGTGGCCTACATGGACTTTTGGTAGATGGTGTGTTATTTGTTTGAGCAAGGGGTCTCCACCAAAGTTGGAGTCCACAACACAGAGATGAGGAGGGAAGTGGAACTGGGGTAGTGTTGGGGGTTATTGAAAAAATGAAGGAGGTCCACAGGTGAGCAGCCTACATGGATATCTGATGGCTGGCATGGCCTCTGGTCCAGCCGGGAGTCTCTGCCTCAGTTTGCCTACCTGTTCTTCTGGCTGGTGTGGCCTGCACTCGAGCAGAGGCTATCTATCTATTTGATTTGGGGGTATGAACATGGCTTTGGTGTAGGGTTGTTGAGGGGGGGGGATTATATTTGTGGGAATGTATGAAAAGTGGAAGTTTCATAGGCTAGTGGCCTACCTTCCTGTTCCTCTGACTGGTGTGACATTCACATGAGCAGGGGTTGTCTACCTGAGTTGGGGATTAGAACACTGTCCTATATCTCTTTTTCTGGATGGGAATATATCCTGTGCCATTGTGTTTTGGAAATCCTTAATTTGTTTCTTGATTTTATAAGATGTGACAGTCAAGAGATTGTCTTGAGTGTCAGAAGAGACTTTGGACATTTGTGCTATATTTGGGCTGCTACAGATTATGAGGATCATTGAAGTTAGACTAAATGCATTTTCATTTTTCTTTATATTTATTCTTCACTCATACAATGCATCCTGACTACAGCCTCCCCTTCCTCCATTCCTTCCAGTTCCCCCCTCAAATCTCCATTTCCCCAGATTCACTGCTACTCTGTTTCCCTTTACAAAAGAGCAGGACTCCCAGCGATTGTGGTGGTATTCTAATTGTACTGAAATGTGATTTTGATTGTATGTTAATAAATAAAGTTGCCCGGGGGTCAGAGCTATTAGAGCCATAGACAGAGTGTGGCGGTGGTGGCGCACGCCTTTAATCCCATAGATCTCTGTGTGTTCAGAGATACAGCCAGCATTGGAGACATATGCCTTTAAGACCTGGGGGGCTGTACATACAGACAGTGATGAGGCAGTCACGTGTTTGGGTTTACAACCAATGAGAAGGCAGAATGACTATGAAACGACTTACACACAGGGAAATAGCTCTCTTTTGGGAAGCTGGAACCACGGCAGGAGGAAGGGTGAGATTTTAGCTCTGAGCTCTGACCTCTTGGCTTTCTCTTTTACATTGGTTCTATGTTTCTTATTTAATAAGACGGTTGGTTACATCAACAAGGGATATCTGCCAACACATCATAACAAGGTGCAAACCCTCATATCAAGGCTGGACAAGGTAACCCAATAGGAGGGAAAGTGTCTTGAGCAGCCAAAAGAGTCAGAGACACCTCAACTCCTATACTTAGAAGTTCTTCAAACACCCCAGGTTAAACAACCACAGCATGTATGCAGAAGACCTGGCACAGAGCCATGTAGGCTCCATAATTGCCACTTCAGCTTCTCTGAGCCTCTGTGAGCCCTGCTTAGTTGATTCTGTGGGCTATATTCTCCTAATTTCTTCAACTCCTCTGGCTCCTACAATCCTCACTCCCTCCTTCCACAGGATTCCCAGAGCTCAAGCTAAATGTTTGTATAGCGATCTCTGCATGTGCTCCCGTTAGCTGTCGGAAGAAGCCTTTCTAATGACAATTGGGCTAGGCACCAATACATGATTATAGCAGAAAATGTTACAAATCATTTCATTGACTTTTTCTTGGTTATATGTATTTGGTTCTACCGTAGTTCTCTGAGCCATCCAAGTTCTGATTTCTGGCTGTCCAGGCAGTGTCAGGCATGGGCTTTCTCCCACAGCTTGGTCTTCATGTTAGACCAGTCATTGGTTGGCTACTACAGAAACTATGAGCCACCCTTGCCCCAGCATATCTTGCAGGCAGGACAAGTATGAGTTGAATGTTTTGTGGCTTGGTGTCCCAGTCCCATCACTGGGAGCCTTATGTGGTTACAGAAGATGGCTGGTTCAGCCTCCATATTCTTGATTATTAGGAGTCCTCACTAGGGTCACCCTTATAGGTTCTAGCAAGTTTGTACTGCACTGTTTTCATATCCCCTGCTAAAAGCTCCCAATACCATTCATCTCTCCCTGTATTCTCCCCCTCTGTCCCTTCATTACTCATCTAAACCCTCTTTTTCCCAACCTCACCTGCCATCAGTATATTCACAAAATCTATTTCTTCTTCCCAGGGAGATCCATGCATCTCCCCTAGAGATATTCTTGTTACTTAGCCTCTCTGCATCTATGGATTGTACTGTGATTACTGTGATTGTACTTTACTTAATTGCTAATATCCACTTATAAGTGAGTATATACCATGTTTGTCTATGTGCTTATGGTTGCCTTACTCAGGATAATAAAGAACTAAGGAAACTAGACAACAACAAACCAAATAATCCAATTATAATGGGGTACACCTCTAAACAGAATTCTCAGTAGAGGAATCTAAAATGGCTGAGAAACACTTGAAGAATGTTCAACATCCTTAGCCATCATGGTTATCAAAACTACTTTGAGAGTTCATCTTACACCTGTCAGAATGATTAAGATCAATAACACAAGTGACATCTAATACTGTCAAGGACATGGAACAAGGGGATTCATTTCTTTTGCAAGTACAAACTTGTACAGCCACTGTGGAAATCAATATGCAATGGTCAGGAAATTGGGACTAAATCTACTTCAAGACCCAGCTATACCACTCCTGGGCATATACCTGCTATGGGATGATCTGTATGTCAAATCTGTTGCTCTGATTGGTCAATAAATAAAACACTGATTGGCCAGTGGCCAGGCAGGAAGTAGGTGGGACAAGGAGAGAGGAGAATTCTGGGAAGCGGAAGGCTGAGGCAGGGAGACACTGCCAGCCGCTGCCGCCATGACCAGCAGCATGTGAAGATGCCGGTAAGCCACCAGCCACGTGGCAAGGTATAGATTTATGGAAATGGATTAATTTAAGATATATGAACAGTTAACAAGAAGCCTGCCACGGCCATACAGTTTGTAAGCAATATAAGTCTCTGTGTTTACTTGGTTGGGTCTGAGCGGCTGTGGGACTGGCGGGTGACAAAGATTTGTCCTGACTGTGGGCAAGGCAGGAAAACTCTAGCTACATATGCCCAAAAGATGCTCCTCCATCCTACCAAAAGAATACTTGCTCAACTATGTTCATATCAGTTTTATTGATAATAGCCAGAAACTGCTATGTCTGTGAGAGACTGTGTTGATTGATGATTGATGTGGGAAGGATCCTCCACTGAGGGTAGCAGTATTCCTAAGAAAGTAGGCCTGGGCTGAACAAGGGAGCAATCTGAGCATGAGACAGTGACTAGGCAAGAAAGAAAGCCCAGAAACAATCTTTGCCCATGGATTTTTGCCTTCAGTTGCTAGCTTGAGTTTCTATCCTAAGTTCCCAAAATGGTGGACTGTAACCTAACAGATTTAGCCAAATAATCCTGTTCTTTACTTGAGAATCTTTTGGTTAATGGATTTAATCATAGCAACAGAGAAAAAGTTAGAACAAAAATGGGACACCAAAAGTGATTTTTATTGCTAGGTAGAACCTGGGAATGATGTCTTTTGGAAAAATGTGGAAAGTATCAAGACTTTAGGTGGCAAAAACCATAGGAAGTTGTACACAGAACTTAATTGGCTGTTCTTGTAGGACCAGGAAGATTAGGATATTGAGAGTAATAGCAGAAAGTGGAGATTGAAATAATAGGATTTCAGTTGAAATAGACTCCATAAAAATTGAGCTAGAGGTCATTTGTGTGATACTTTGGCTCCAAAATCTTTCTTGTTCTGCCTATGCCCTGGAAATTTAGTAAGGCAGAATTAAAAAAAAAATGGGACAATTTATTAAATGGAATATTAAATCTGTTAGATGGTTATTACTGATGATTCATTCAGATCTACAGTGAAAAAAAAACCAAGTGGGGCAGAAATAAATGAAAACTAAAAGGTAGTTTCAGATGGCAGTCAAGTGCTGAAACAGGCAGAAAATTTCAAGGAGTTCATCACTTTTATAGAGAAGGCCCTTGTGCTGGAATTGAAGCCTAGCAAGGTGCCCAAAGGGTAAGACTCATCCAGCTAAACCTTCAATTTATGGAAGGAGTAAGCAAAGTGATCTGTAGCCCCAGGAAGCAACTTCATACAAAACCTGCTTCACCTGTGCTCCAAGTGTGTTAGTGTCCATCCCAATTAAGAAGTCAAGCTTTGCAGTATCACCCATCATGTGCTGGTCCTGGAAACAAGAAAGAATCAAAATTTAAAGTCAAGGCAAAAGCAGTTTCTTTCCCAAAATTTAAAGTCTGTGGTTACAGTTCAGCATTGTTGCAGGTGTCTATGTTTGATAGAGTCAGAAACCCAGTGAGGAGACACTTAGAGTTCATTGCATAAAGCTGTAATGATGCAGCCAGGTGTTTGTTGTTGTTGTTTCTCTTTACTCTTTTGGGGGCTGGGACCCAGGTCCCAAATAAATCACACATGTAAACTTATTCTATCTTAGAAATGCCCAGCCTTAGCTTGGCTTGTTTCTAGCCAGCTTTTCTCAACTTAAATTATCCCATCTACCTTTTGCCTCTGGGCTTTCATCTTTTTCTATTCTGTATACCTGTCTTCTTACTCTGTGGTGTACTGTGTAGCTGGGTGGCTAGCCCCTGGTGTCTTCTCCTTTTATTGCTCCTCCTTCCTTTTTTCCTCCCAGATTTCTCCTCCCATTTATTCTCTCAGTCCACCAGCTCTGCCAATCCTTTCCTGCCAAGCTATTGGCCACTCAGCTCTTTGTCAGACCAATTAGGTATTTTACATAGGCAAAGTATCACAGCTTCATAGAGTCAAACAAATGCAATATATCTTTGCATCACTAAAACAAATCTTCCATGGCATAAACAAATATAACACATCTTAAAATAACATTCCACATTTCCCCCTTTTTGTCTAAATAAAATGAAAGGTTTTAACTTTAATATAATAAAACTATATACAACAAAACAGTTGTCAAGTAAGAATTACATTTACAATATTCAGTTCATTTGTATTTAGTAAATTCAGAGAAAACACCCCATTATCCATCCCATCTTAGTGACTCTAAAATTTAATACCTAATTTGCTTTCTATCATAACTATGGAAAACTGAAACTCTAATTATTTGTTAATTTCATCAAAGAGCCCAGAAGGAATTAATATTACCTAACAACAGAGACATCTGCCTGGACAGTCACCCAAATTTCCCCTACAACATTTGGAAATCCATCTTCAGCCTACATGCCTAGAGTATCTGGCAGACTTTTCAGTGAAGTGGGAAGTTTGTAGGACTGTCCTGCCTTGTATTGACAAAGTTTCTCAGTCATTTTCCTCTGTGTCCTGCAAAATATCTGACAGACTCTTCAGTGAAACAGGAACTTCAATGGACTGTCTTGCCTTGTTTTGGCAAAGTTCAGTAGTCAGTTTCATGTGGGTCCTACATATCCAGTCTGCACAGCACACTGTCAAGAAGTCAAGGCAAAAGCAGTTTCTTTCCCAAATGGCTAATCTTGCCACAATGAAAGCAAACTCCCATGGAATTTCTTCAATGCCCATCATCCTTTTATGAAGTAAATTGGTACTGCCAGGAGCAGATGTGTCTCATTGTCATGAAAAAACCTTATGTTAACAAAACATTTTAAATGCCACATAGGTGTTTGAAGTGTTTGAAGACCATTTATCTGTCTAAAATATACCTATTTAACCTTGAAAAATACTTAATGTGACTACAAGTTTGATTATTATAGATTAACTACTAACCTCATTTCTTAATATACATTGCATTTTTGTTTTGTTTTGTTTTTTTTGAGACAGGGTTTCTCTGCGTAGCTTTGCGCCTTTCCTGGAGCTCACTTGGTAGCCCAAGCTGGCCTCGAACTCACAGAGATCTGCCTGGCTCTGCCTCCCGAGTGCTGGGATTAAAGGCGTGCGCCACCACTGCCCGGCTATACATTGCATTTTTAAATGAGGTGTAAAGCACAATACCCCAAACAAGAGTAGACACACATAGAGAGTGTAACAAAAATTAACTTTAATTTTTTTTTATCAGTATACCAAAATCCATGCCAATGTAAAATATCTGAGATTAATAGTTGGTTTTTTATCCTATATTCCCCTAAGTAGTAACACACATCCATAACTCACCAAATAACCAAAAGCCTTCTACACCCCTCTTGGGAATGTGGGCACCATATTCTCCAAACTGCTTCCTGTAGTCTATGGGTGAAGGCATCTTTAGGGTCACAGAGAGAAAATTTGAGATAATGGCCAAGTCCTGGGAAGACAGGTGATAATCTTTGTTGGTAGATCTCACCTGCCAATATTCAGGAAGTGTCCCCTGATCAAATCTGATCCATCTCATCCCTGAAGGGAATCCACAGCCTCTCATCTCCTATGGGAATAAAAGCAAAAACTCTTCTCCAAAGCATTTTTTATTTCCATTTGATACATATATTTTTTGACTTCCATTTTAAAGTTAAGATAGCCCTAAAGCATCTAGATTGGTTTAGTTTTGCAGTTCAGTTTACAATCCTATGTCTGCAAGCAGTTGTTCTTTGCTCATCAACATTCAAAAAATTCAAAATCAACATAGTAATATATAGGATCTAGACTCTGTGTATTTCCCATGTTTACATGGCTTCTTCTATATTATTTTTACTGTCTCTTTAAAGACTTTACTATTTTTAATCCATTTATTTCTTTCTTTGAGAAACAAACTGGAACCTGGTCACAGTTTTTTTTTTTTTTTTCTCCATCTGATCCTCTTTTACTGAATATCACTTAGTCTTTTTTGATTACATGGGCAAACTTTAAAATTGCTAAGCAACAGCTGGGTCCTCTGCCTGTGGCTTTGGTGACTGGCTCTGTCTGCTTCTCAGGTTGTGAA
This sequence comes from Peromyscus leucopus, assembly GCF_004664715.2. Classification (NCBI taxonomy): domain Eukaryota; kingdom Metazoa; phylum Chordata; class Mammalia; order Rodentia; family Cricetidae; genus Peromyscus; species Peromyscus leucopus. The sequence goes on along the minus strand of NC_051071.1, from coordinate 93,597,449 downwards.
AGCCAAGCCTAAAGCTTGCAGCCCAATAGGGGATGCATGACAGAAAATTGTGTTCAACCTTCCTAGCAGATACTTGCACTGCCATGGGCATTTTTTCCTTTTTTTTTTTTTTTTTTTTTTTTTTTTTTTTTTTTTTTTTTTTTAATATACCTGCTGCTCAAGGACTTTCTGTAAGGAAGAAACTCTTAAAGGAGCCGTGAAAGTCAAGTCTCACGTTGATATGCCAAAATGTTGGTTGTTATTATTCTCACTCTTAGCTCTTTTGTTCTTTATTCTTTTTTTGGGGGGGGGCACCACACAGCTACCAAATCAATCACACAGAGTCTTAATATTACTTATAAATGTCTGACCTTACCTTGGCTTCTTTCTAGCCAGCATAACTTAAATTATTCCATGTACCTCTTGCCTCTGGGCTTTTATCTTTCTCTATTCTGTATACTGTTCTTTAATTCTTATACCATGGCTTGCTGTGTAGCAGGGTGATTGGCTCCCAGTGTCCTCCTCTTGCTTCTCCTTTTTTTCCTCCCAGATTTCTCCTCCCATTTATTCTCTTTGTCTGCCATCCCCACCTATCCTTTCCTGCCAAACTATTTGCTTTTCAGCTCTTTATTAGATCAATCAGGTATTTAAACAGGCAAAGTATCACAACTTCACAGAGTTAAACAAATGCAACATAAAAGAATGCAACACATCTTTGCATCATTAAAACAAATCTTCCATGGCATAAACAAATATAATACATCTTAAAATAATATTCTATAACATCCTGGGTTGCATTTTGACACCACAACACTTTGAGATACCTAACCTATGAGATATCTCCCAGGGAGAGCTAGCTGCATATAGGGAGTCAAAATAACTGAAGGGAGAGATGTATGAGAAGTTTTGGGGATAGGGCCATCTAAGCCCTTTGAAATTGAAGTTCCATGAATCTGAGACAGAGCTACAGGATTTGATGTTTGTGCTGCTGTGCTTCAGTCTTGCCTTGGTCCAATCTTTTCTCAATATGTCTCTATTTCTCTATTTTGGAATGTGAATGATATTTTGTACCATTGTGTGTTTGAAAGATGTACTTGTTTTCTGATTTTACAAGATATCACAGTCAAGAGATCATCTTGGGTGTCAGAAGAGACTTTGGACATTTGAACAGTGTAGGGTTTGATGCAGACTTTGAGGATCATTGAAGTGACTAAATGCATTTTCTTCATAGATGACCATGAACCTATAGTGACCTGGATCAGAATGCAGTTGAATAAAAAACCTCCCAGATAGGATGATGTATTTGAACACGTGTCTCACTTTGATGACTTTCTATCAATTGTTTTTGAAACCTTTAGTAGAAGGAGCCTTCCTTGATGAAATCCTCACTGGGGATGTGATATGAGTCTCTATAGACTCAGCCCATTTCCTGTTCTTTGGGTCTACTGTGTTGTGTTTGAACTAATCAGCCAGCTTCCTTCTTCTGTCATGCCTTCACCACCATTATAGACTCTATCCCTAAATCACATAAGATTCAGTAGAAGCAATTGATATTCTTTGCTAAGCCAGTTTTCTACCCTGTAGCAGGAATCTTAAAAGTTCTTATTAATAAAATCAAATCCAAGGCCAGTTATTGGGGCGAATACTGGAAGGTTAGAGAGACAGAACAAGCCACAGCTATCTCACCTCACCAGTTCCTCAGCTGGTCCTGTTTCCTCAGACTGGAAGCCTCTGAGTCCTCATCCAGAATGAATCCCAGCTGAACTGTGCTGCTTCAAAGCCTGAAAGCTTAACCAGCCAAATGCTTAACCAGCCAAATGCTTCCAGTTTCCGGTCCTCACGCCTTATATACCTTTCTGCTTTCTACCACCACTCCCTGGGATTAAAGGCTCAGTTTCTGGGATTAAAGGCGTGTGTCACCATGCCTGGCTGTTTCCAATGTGGCCTTGAACTCACGGAGATCCAGAGGGATTTCTGTCTCTGGAATGCTAGGATTAAAAGCGTGTGAGCCACCATTTCCTAGCCTTTGTATCTAGTGGCTGTCTGTTCTCTGACCCCAGATAATTTTATTAGGGTACACAATATTGGGGGAACACAATACCACCACACTACCCTTCTGGTTTTTTTTTAAATGTTTGTTTTTGAAAACAGGGTTTGTCTGTGTAGCCCTGGCTGTCCTGAAAGTAGCTCTATACACCAGGCTGGCCTCAGACTCAGAGATCCCCTTGACTCTGGCTCACAAGTGCTAGGATTAAAGGTGGGCCAACATTCTTGGCTTTTTTGTTTTTATATTATTGTGTGATGGGCCTAGAATGTAGGTTTTTGTCCATGTCAAGTATATGCTGTTGTACTGAGCTTTACTCATAACTTAAATTTTGGCAGAGGGTATCATTTTGTTTCCCAGGATGACGTGTATTCATGGCATTAATACTGCCTGAGGCTTCTGAGTCATTGTATTGCAGGTACATCACCTTCTTCTTGCCTGTTGTGTTTGTTTTGAATTTATTAATGAAAATGAGTACTTTACCTGTATGCATGGATATGTACCACATGTGTACCTGATCCTCACAGTGTTCAAAAAATTGTCTCAGAAACCCTGAACTTGGAATAATGGATAGTTGTGATCCCCCAAGTAAGTACTGGCAATGGACCCCACCTCTATGCAAGACCAGCACAAGCTCTTTACTACTGAGCCATCTCTTCTGCCCTGTGTTATGATCAACATTTATATTGCTAATGCTTTCATCTGTCCATTTGTAACTGTTTCATTATGTAGTGTCTTTTAGTAAAATCTTATTGATGTTACAGTTTAAATTGAGGCACTTCAGGTTTGTGGAAGATGAATACAGAAGTGGAGTGAATGCATAACTCTTTGTAAGAACTCTAGTAAAAAAAAAAAAACCTCTAAGTTCTTTTTTGTTTGTTTGACTGATTTTTGCACAGGAGACAGGGTCTTAATATGTGCTTCTGGTTGTCCTGTAACTGGTTGCATAGACTAGGCTGGCATTCAACTCTGAGACAGATATACCTGCCTCTGACTTCTGAGTGCAGGAGTTAAAGGTATGAACCAATACACTCAGCTTTTCTATCTTATTTTTCTTTTTTGCAGTTAGTAATTATTCATACAATTTCTCTCATGTGTACTCTATATTGTTGGTCTGTTTACTTATCTCTCTATGTTTTTTAGTAGGTATTTTCTCTTGCAAGTTGATATTCCATTCACAGGGTACAGAAATGACAGAGGTGAACTTCCTATTTAGTTTCCTTTTAAAATGACTTGGTGATTGCATTATAATGTCTATGTCATGGAATAAGTGTGGGGAGCACCAGAATTACATGATTCTAATGTCAAAGAAGTATACATTTACAATGTTGTCAGTATCATGCTTTCTGTTGTATACATGTGTGGGATATTTTAGAATGCAGTGACCTATGATGATGTGCATGTCAACTTCACTTGGGAAGAGTGGACTTTGCTGGATCCTTCCCAGAAGAATCTCTACAAAGATGTGATGCTGGAGACCTACTGGAACCTCACTACTGTAGGTAGGATTGAATTTTCCTTCAAGTTTTAAAATAAGAAGACAACTGTTCCTTGTTTTTTATGTTCTTCTGTAATTTGATTAAGAAGAGTGAGGTGAATAAATCAGGCATGGTTCTAAGATACCCTGAAGACAGTAACTTAAATTTTGCACAGTTTTCAATAGCATAACATACATTTTCTGGTACTATATTTTAGGATACAGTTGGGAAGACCATAATATTGAAGAACATTGTCAAAGTTCTAGAAGACATGAAAGGTAATTTTCATGTGAAAGCTCATACCAATGTGCCTCTGAAGAAATTTTAATGTGTCCTGGAAGTTTTAAACAAAAGCAACAGTGTAAATAAGCACAGCTTAATGTGCATTGATGATTGTTAAATTCTCACAAAACCATATACCTCATTTCAGGTAGGTGAATTGTATTTGCAAGGCATTATTTTAAGACAGAAGACAAGGGAACTATGCCTTAACAGATATCACCATTTGAATCATAACACCATGGGAGCTAGGCTGTAGAACTGCCAATCTATTTAGTTTCATACCACTCATATTACAGAAGCTATACATGTTGAAGAGGTGATGATTATATCTCCAAAACTTTCTAATAAGCAAATAGTCCATAGAAAAACTAGTGTAATTCATATACTTGTTGTGACTGTGCTAAATTTAGTAAGAGGGGCAGTCAGAGTCAAGAGTCAAGAGAAAGTTGTTGTGGAGAAACCTTAATACCTATACCACATGTCTAGAGGAACAGAAAGTCAAACTGTGTAAATTCAATGTAGAAACCTTTTTATTCATTATTTTCCCTTTACTAGGCATATGATATGTCACTCTGGATAAAAGCCATATGAGCATAGGGATATGGAAAAATTTCACATACCTCTCTCTAAGAACAATTAGAAAATGTATAGCAGTCCCCACGTTGAGTATACTTGTTGAATTTGATTCAAATATACAAGTAATTGGTTTTCCAGTTTCATTGTTAATACATCAACAAACTCACACTGCAAAAAAGCCCTATGAGCACTAGGACTATGTAAACACTTTTGTTTCTCCTAGTTCACTTTGCAAATGTAGTATGACTCACATTATAGGAAAATTTATGAATGCAATAAGGGTGGTAAAGCTCTGAGTTTTTCCAGTTCTCTTCAAATATGTGAAAAATTTCATATAGAAAAAAGATTCTGTAAATGTAAACCATGTAATAAAGGATCTTACCATCACAGGTATCTTCAAAGATACAAAACAACCCTTAATGAAGGGTTACAACACAAGTGTAAACACAGTGATAAAACCTTAAGATCTGATTCCTTTTTACAATTGGACCAAATAGTGAAATTAATTCATATAGATATAAAGATTCAACAGTGTATTGAATGTGGTAATGCTTTTACATGTGCCAATTATCCTTGCAGGCATGAAAGAAGTAGTAGTGGAGAGAAGCCTTCTGTATATACTCAATGTGTTAAAGCCTTTGCATTTGACAGTCATCTTCAAAGGCATGAAAGAACACATATTGGTGAGAAACCCTATGAATGTAATCAATGTGGTAAAGCCTTTGCACATAACAGGAATCTCAGAATACATGAAAGAACACATACTGGAGAGAAACCCTATGAATGTAATCAATGTGGTAAAGCCTTTGCACATAACAGGAATCTCAGAATACATGAAAGAACACATACTGGAGAGAAACCCTATGAATGTAATCAATGTGGTAAAGCCTTTGCTTATCATGTTAATCTTCAAGTGCATGAAAGAACACATACTGGAGAGAAACCCTATGAATGTAATCAATGTGGTAAAGCCTTTGCACATAACAGGAATCTCAGAATACATGAAAGAACACATACTGGAGAGAAACCCTATGAATGTAATCAATGTGGTAAAGCCTTTGCACAACACAATAAACTTCAAATACATAAAAGAACACATACTGGAATGAAACCCTATGAATGTAATCAGTGTGGTAAAGCCTTTGCTCATCATGCTAATCTTCAAGTGCATAAAAGAATACATACTGGAGAGAAACCCTATGAATGTAATCAATGTGGTAAAGCCTTTGTACAACACAATCAACTTCAAGTGCATAAAAGAACACACACTGGAGAGAAACCCTATGGATGTAATCAATGTGGTAAAGCCTTTGTTCATCACAGTACTCTTCAAAGGCATGGAAGAACACATACTGGAGAGAAACCCTATGAATGTAATCAATGTGGTAAAGCCTTTGCACATGACAAGAATCTCAGAGTACATAAAAGAACACATACTGGAGAGAAACCCTATGAATGTAATCAGTGTGGTAAAGCCTTTGCACAGCACTGTACTCTTCAAATGCATAAAAGAATACATACTGGAGAGAAACCCTATGTATGTAATCAGTGTGGTAAAGCCTTTACATGTCACAGTTATCTTCAAAGGCATGAAAGAACACATACTGGAGAAAAACCCTATGAATGTAATCAATGTGGTAAAGCCTTCGCACAGCACTGTACTCTTCAAGTGCATAAAAGAACACATACTGGAGACAAACCCTATATATGTAATCATTGTGGTAAAGCCTTTGCATGTATCAGTAGTCTTCGAAATCATGAGAAAATGACATATTGCAGAGAAACCCTGTAAATTAGTCAGTGTAGTAATGTTTTACAGTTTATACAGGAGTAAAGTTTTTTATGTGACATCATTCTGTTAAAGCCATACATATTACAATAGTCTTTGAGTACCTGAAAAGAAAAATCATGAGAGCTTATTATTTGGGAAGATCTTTATCCAACACACTTGCATTCAGTTACACAACAGTATTCTGTAGGAAAAAAATTGATGTCAACAATCTGTTCAAGCATTATGTCCATTTTTATATTGTTTGTACCTGCAAACTTATAGAAAAATGAATTTATGAAGCCCTACATGTAGGGTAAAAGGGCCAGCCAAAGAAACACACCCTGTCTCTGAAACCAGAGCCAAAAGGTTAAAAAAGGCCAGTGAATGAAACACACTTTGGCCTTGAAAACAGAGCCAAAGAAACACACACTACCCCTGACCAACTGAGCACAAAACCAACCAATCCCTGAGCAGGAATTCTGGATCTAGGCACCCAAACCCCTATAAACCTAAGCTGAGACAACCTTACTCAACCTGACAACCAGCCAATCACCAGAATACTTGGCCATTCAGGCTGAAAGGCAATAAAGGAAACAGAAAATAAAGGAACAAAAGACCCATCCAACAGAGACATCACAAGAAGTAACACCTATACCTATAATTATCCCAAACCCAGATGGGTAAATGACAATGTAAGAATATATTCAACAACATAAAGGGCAATATGGCACCACCAGAACCTAGTGGTCCTACCACCCCAACACAGATGAAGTAGAAGAAAACAATTGTAAAAATAACTTTATGAAGATGATAGAGACCCTTAAAGAGGAAATGAAAAATTTCCTTAAAGAAATTGAGGAAACAATAAAGGAAGAGTTGGAAGAAATAAATAAATCCCTCAAAGAAAACCAAGAAGAAGCAATCAAACAGGTGACGGAAACAGTTCAAGACCTGAAAATTGAAATAGAAGCAATGAAGAAGACACAAACTGAGGGAATGCTGGAAATGGCAACAAACAGGAACTACAGATGCAAGCATAACCAACAGAATACAAGAGATTTCCAGAGAATCTCAGGAATGGAGGATATCAATAGAGGAAACATTCATCAGTCAAAGAAAACACTAAAGCAAAAAACGTCATAATACGCCATGAAAAGACCAAACTAAGAATAATAGGGATAGAACAATACCAGCTCGAAGGCACAGAAAATATATTCAACAAAAATCATAGAAGAAAACTTTCCCAACCTAAAGAAGGAAATGCCTATGAAGATACAAGAAGCTTACAAAGCACCAAATAGACTAGACCCACCAAAAAAGTCCTCTTGCCACATAATATTCAAACCACTAAACATACAGAATAAAGAAAGAACATTAAGAGCAGTGAAGGAAAAAGGCCAAGTGACTTATAAAGACAGACCCATCAGAATAACACCTGACTTGTCAATGGAGACTCTGAAAGCCAGATGGCCCTGGACAGATGTTGGATGGATATCAACCCAGACTACTATATCAAGCAAAACTTTCAATCACCATAGATGGAGTAAACAAGATATTCCATGACAAAACCAGATTTAAACAATACCTATCCACAAATCCAACCCTACAGAAAGCACTAGAAGGAAAACCCCAATCTAAGGAAGTTAGATGCAGCCAGGAAAACAAAGGCAATAGATAATCCCACAGCAGCAAACCACCAATAATAATGATGATGATGATGATTATAATAATAATAAGAAGAAGAATTAACAATCACTGGTCATTAATATCCCTTTATATCAATGGACTCAATTTGCCTATAAAAAGACACAGGCTAATGGAATGGATATGAAAACAGGATCCATCCTTCTATTGCATATAAGAAACACACCTCAACTTCAAAGACAGACACTACCTCAGAGTAAAAGGTTGGTAAAATACTTTCCCATGAAGAAACAAGCCAGTATAGCTATCCTAATATCTAACAAAATAGACTATAAACTAAAATCAATCAAAAGAGATTGGGAAGGACATTACATATTCATTACAGGAAAAATCCATCAAGATGACGTCTCAATTTTGAACAGTTAGACCCCAACTACAAGGGCACCACAAGTGTAAAAGAAACATCACTTAAGTTTAAATCGCACATCAAACCCCACACACTAGTAGTGGAAGACTTCAACATCCTACTGCCAGACAGAAACTTAACAGAGAAATAAGGGATCTAACAGATGTTATGGCTCAAATGGACTTAATAGATATCTACAGAACATTCCACCCTAACACAAAAGAATATACTTTCTTCTCAGCACCTTGTGGAACCTTCTTTAAAATTGACCACATACTAGGTAACAAAGCAAATCTCAACAGATACAAATAAATTGGAATAACCTATATTTTATCAGACCACCATGGTTTAAAGTTAGATTTCAACAATAAAAATTACTCAACTGAATCACCAATGGGTCAAGGAAAAAATAAAAAAATTAAAGATTTCCTAGAATTCAATGAAACTGAATGTACAACATACCCAAACTTATGGGACATTATGAAAGCAGTGCTATGAGGAAACTTTATAGCACTAAATGCCTACATAAAGAAGTTGAAGAAATGTCACAATATTGACTTAACAGCACACCTGAAACCTCTAGAACAAAAGGAATTAAGCCTATCCAAGAGGAGTAGATGGCAGGAGATAATCAAGCTGAGGGCTGAAATCAATAAAATAGAAACAAAGAGAACAATACAAAGAATCAATGAAAGAAAGAGTTGGTCCTTTGAGAAAATTAACAAGATAGACAAACCTTTATCCAAACTAACCAAAAAGCAGAGATAATATCCAAATTAACAAAATGAGAAATGAAAAGGGAAACATAACAGGCAATGAGGAAATTCAGAGACTCATCAGGTCATATTTCAAAAACCTGTACTACACAAAATTGGAAAATCTGAAAGAAATGGACAATTTCCTTGATAGGTACAGATAAACAACTTAAGTAGACCTATAACCCTTAAGGAACTAGGAATAGCCATTAAAAGTCTCCTAACCCAAAAAAAAAAAAAAAAAAAAAAGCGCAGGAACAAACGGTTGCAGTGCAAAATTCTACCAGAATTTCAAAGAAGAGCTAATACCAATACTCTTCAAATTGTTCCACACAATAGAAACAGAAGGAACATTGCCAAACTTTTTATGAGGCTACCATTACCCTGATACCCAAACCACACAAAGATGCAACAAAGAAAATTATAGACCAATCTCCCTCATGAACATTGATGATTTTATATATATAATGTGTGTGTGTGTGCGTGTGTGTATATATATATATATATATATATATATATATATATATATATATATAATATTCAATAAAATGCTGGCAAACCAAATCAAAGAACACATTAAAAAAATCATCCACCATTATCCAGTAGGCTTCATCCCAGACATACATGAATGGCTCAACATATGAAAATCTGTCAATGTAATACACCATATAAACAAACTGAAAGAAAAAAAACCCACATGATCATCTCATTTGTTGCTGAAAAAGCCTTTGACAAAATCCAACACCCCTTCATGATAAAGATCTTGGACAGGTCAGGAACATAAAGAACATACCTAAACACAATAAAGGCTATTTACAGCAAGCCAACAGCCGACATCAAATTAAATGAAGAAAAATTCAAAGCAATTCCACTGAAGTCAGGAACAAGACAAAGCTGCCCACTCTCCCCATATCTATTCAGTATAGTACTCTGTAGCATGAATCTTCAAAGATCTTATTAATAACAACAAACACAAGGCCAGTTATTGGGATGAACGCTGGAAGATCAGAGAAGCAGAATAAGCCACAGCTTCCTCACCTCATCAATTCCTCAGCTGATCCTGTTTCCTCAGTCTAGAAGCCTCTGAATTCTTATCCAGAATGAATCTTAGCTAAACTGGTGCTCCAAAAGCCTAAAAGCTTAACCAGCACTAGGTCCTGATCCTCATGCCTTATATACCCCTCTGCCCTCTGAGATCACTTCCTGGGATTAAAGGCTCTTGTTACCACACCTGGCTGTTTTCAGTGTGGCCCTGAACTCACAGAGATCCGGATGGATCTCTGCCTCCCAAGTGATAGGATTAAAGGCGTGTGTGCCACTATTTTCTGGCCTCTATGTCTATCTAGTGGCTGTTCTGTCCTCTGACCCCAGATAAGTTTATTAGGATGCACACTATATTGGAGGACACAATATATCACCACAGTACTCGAAGTTCTAGCTAGAGCAATAGAACAACAAAAGGAGACTAAGGGGATACAAATTAGAAAGGAAGAAGTAAAACTTTTGCTATTTGCACATGATATGATAGTATACGTAAGTGAGCCCAAAACCTACCAGGGAACTCCTACAGCTGATAAACACCTTTAGTAATGTGGTGGGATACAAGATTAACTCAAAAAAAAAAATAAAAAATCAGTAGCTCTCCTATATAGAAATGATAAACAGGCCGAGAAAGAAATCAGAGAAACATCACCCTTTACAATAGACACAAATAATATGAAATACCTTGGGGTAGCTCTGACTAAGCAAGTAAAAGATATGTATGACACAAACTTTAAGTCTTTGAAGAAAGAAATTGAGGATATCAGAAAATGGAAAGATCTCCCATGCTAATGGATAGGTAGAACCAACATAATAAAAATGACAATCTTACCAAAAGCAATCTACAAATTTAATGCAATCCCCATCAAAATCCCAACACAATTCTTCATAGACCTTGAAAGAACAATACTCAACTTCATACAGAAAGACAAAAAACACAGCATATCTAAAACAATTCTGTACACTAAAGGTACTTCTGGAGGCTTTGCCATCTCTGACCTCAAGCTCTACTATAGAGCTATAGTAATAAAAACAGCCTGGTATTGGCATAAAAACTGACACGTGAACCAACAGAATCAAACTGAAGACCCTGACATTAATCCACACACCTATAAATATTTGATTTTGTGACAGAAGCCAAAACTGTACAATGGAAAAAAGAAAGCATCTTCAACAAATGGTGCTTGAATAACTGGATGTCAACATGTAGAAGATTGCAAATAGATCCATATCCATCATCATGCACATAACTCAAGTCAAAGTAGATCAAAGACTTCAAAATAAATCCAGTTACACTGAACCTGATAGAAGAGAAAGTAGGAAGTAGTCTTGAATGCACTGGCACAAGAGACCACTTCCTAAATATAACACCAGTAGCACAGAGACTGAGAGCAACAATTAATAAATAGGACCTCCTGAAACTGAGAAGCTCCTGTAAGGCAAAGGACACAGTAAGTAAGACAAAATGACAGCCTACATAATGGTAAAAGATCTTCATCAACCCCACATCTGACAGAGGGCTGATCTCCAAAATTTATAAAGAATTCAGGAAACTAGACATCAAAATACCAAACAATACAATTAAAAAAAAAAAAACAATTCTCAACAGAAGAATCTCAAATGGCCGAAAGACATTTAAGGAATTGCTTGGCATCTTTAGTCATCAGGGAAATGCAAATCAAAACGACTCTGAGATACCATCTAAGATACCTGTCAGAATGGCTAAGATCAAAAACACTGAAGAGAGGATGTGGAGCAAGGAGAACACACACTCCTCCACTGTTGGTGGGAGTGCAACCTTGTACAACCACTTTGGATATCAGTATGGCAGTTTCTCAGAAAATTCATAATCAGTCTACCTCAAGACCCAATGATACCACTCCTGGGCATATCAATGTTCAATCATAGCACAAAGACATTGGCTCATCTATGTTCATAGCAGCAATATTCTTAATAGCTAGAACTTGGAACAACCTAGATGACCCTCAACCCAAGAATGAATAAAGAAAATGTAGTACATATACATAGTGGAGTATTACTCAGCTGTAAAAAACATTGACATCATGAAAATTTGCAGGCAAATGGATGGAACTAGAAAGTATCATCCTGAATGAGGTAACCCAGACTCAGACAAACACGGTATGTTCTCACTCATAAGTGAATACTAGATGTAAAGCAAAAGGTAACCAGACTACAACCCACAGCTCCAGAGAAGCTAGGAAACAAGGAGAACCCTAAGAGGGACACATGATCCTCTTGAGAAGGGAAAAAAGATGAGACCTCCATAAAGCCTTCATCCAGTAACTGATAGAAGCAGATGCAGAGATCCATATCCAAGCACCAGGCCAAGCTCCAGTGGAAGAGAGGGAAGAGGGAGTATATGAGCACTGGAGGTCTAGATCATGATGAGGATATCTACAGAGACAACTGAATCAAACTCATAGGGACTCACAAACTTTAGACCCACAGGTGTGGAACCTGCATGGGACCAGTCTAGGCCTTCTGCATACCAGAGACAGTTGTGTAGCTTGGTCTGTCTGAGAGGTCTCTGGCAGTGGGATCAGGATCTATCCCTGGTGTATGAACTGGCTTTCTGGAGCCCATACCTATCATGGGATGCCTTGCTCAACCTTGACGAAGTGGGGAGGAGCTTGGTCCTGCCTCAACTGCATGTACCAGGCTTTGCTGACTTCCCACTGGAGCCCTTACCCTTTTAGAGGGGGTGGGCTGGGGAGAAGAAGGCTGGGAGGAGTGGAAGGAGGGATGAGAATTTTAAAAATTCTTAAAAAAAAGAAAAAATATATTACTTTAAGTAATACTTGTTTTGCCTGATGGTAAAATACGTATAAAGTAATAGATCAAGTAAATTGCTGTCTTGCATTTGATTAAATAACAAGTTACAGCTTAGAAAATAATATTCAACTTTTTATATTAACTGGATAATATTAAATACTAAGAATACATACAGCAACTTTCCCCTCAAAAATCACACACAAAGCACTTTAGCAAACTAAAGCTATTTGTTTCTTTTCTGAATAGGACTGTGAAATATTTCTGTATGACCAGTGAAGATGCAAATTGAAATGTTTTATGGTGGGCTTTTGCACAAATATTAATCTTTTCTCAATTGGAATTTTTCAAATGACACACCGTAAAGATTTCTCCATAGCTAAGAAGCTTGTTTAAAATATAAGTGAAAGCAAATAATTTGCACAATGTTTGAATCAATAAACCAAAATATATGCATATATGTGTCTTATTTTATGCTTTAAAAGACATTAAAGGTTGAAGTTAATATTACAGAATGGCATTCCTGGTAAAAATGTTACTTTAATAATGTAATGAAATAAGCACATCATTTTATTTTAAGCTTTATATAAATCAGCAACAACCAATGAGCTATAGATGCAATTTTAAGTTACCTGGTCAGAACTTAAAAAGGATTTTACAAAAGGGTACAGTTTTAACCCTTATGGTATATATTTAATCTAACATATCAAAATACTATCAGACAGGGCATGTGGCATGGGCCTCTAATGCTAGTTCCTAAGGAGGCTGAGACAGGAGGATACCTAGAGCCCCCAAGTAGAGATCAGCCTGGCAGCAAAAGGAAACTGTCTTACTCAATGTTCTGTTGCTGTGAAGGGACACCACGAACAAGGCAACCCTTATGAAAGAAAGCATTTAATTGGGAATTTTCTTATAGTTTCAGAGGTTTAGTATTTTAACCAGTGGGAACCATGGTGGCATGCAGGCAGGTGCTGGAGCAGTAGCTAAGAGCTACATCCTGACCAATAGATCAGGGAGAGATCAATAGAGCAGAGAGAGAAAGACACTGGGCCTGGCATGGGCTTTTGAAACCTCAAAGCCCATCCCTAGTAACACACTATCCCCAATAAGGCCACACCTCCTAATCCTTATAATCCTTTCAAATGGTGCCTCTCCCTGGTGACTAAGCATTCAAATATATGAGCCTATGGGAGCCATTCTTATTCAAACCACCACAGAGACCTTATCTCACATATATAACACAAAGAAACAAAATTACTTTAATTTTAATGTACACTCAATACAAAACAGTATTTTATATCTTTTTATTCATACTAAGTTTGTAAACCTGGGTTCTATATTATGCTAACAGCATAATTTTGACCAGCCATATTTTAAGGGCTTGATGAAATAAATACAGTTCTGCACAGATCAAATGCATCTTTTTCCATCTTTACTTTTTCCTAATTCCTTGAAAGAGAGTAAACTTTTGACCGTACATGTAAATAGCCCAGGGACTTTCTCATACAGCCTCTATCAATCCTTGCAGACTTATGAAATGGGAAAGAAAAATATCCAGAATTATGTAAGAAACACAACTATCAAAAAATGTTTTTAATTTTGAAATAATTTTTAATATCACCAGAAATTAGCCCCTTCCACTATCTTTTGTTTCTAAGGTAAAGTGATCTTCCTTAAATTAAGCCCTTTCTTGTGTACATGTTGGTGGCAAGCAGGGATTCCTGTTCTGCCCTGATATAATCTCGCAACCATTGTTCCCTCGGTACTTCCGGCCCTGCTAGCCTGGTCCATAACTCCATGCCCCATCCTCCTGGTAGTCCTTTGCTCCAGCCCTGTTAGGACACCGTGGTTCTCTTTGGTTTCACTGGTTCCCCGTTTTCCCTCATCTCCATTATGGCATGTACAGATGTCCCTGGGCCTATCTCTACCCTGAGGCCTGATCCACCCAGTCTCCCTTGATGTCCAGTTTCACCAAATTCCTCCTGATGTACCAGAAACCACTGTCCTAGCCCGCACTGTCAGGTTTCCCTCCATCACCAAGAAGGCGGCCTTTCCTTGCCTTGGTGCTCTTGGTACTAGCTTCCTCAGGAAACCTGGATCCGCTCCAAGGTTGGTTCCGTGTCTGCTCGGGAAGTCACTCCCTAGTACGCATGCGCTGAAAGTAGCGCAGGCGCAGAGCTGTCTTTCTAGAAGTGCGTCCCTACCTCGGCGGCCTCGCTGACCTCGCGAGGGTCTCACGTGGGCCTCACGTGGGCCTGCGGTCATGGCCAGCTGGGTGTTCTGTAATCGCTGTTTCCAGCCGCCGCACAGGAAGTCGTCCTTCAGCCTGACCAGCTGCGGTCACGTGTACTGCGACTCTTGCCTCCGCAAAGGTCTGCGTGGGCAGAGGAAACGGGCGAAGGAGGGTCGCTGGCCATGGTTCACAGGGTGGGTTTCCTCCCACGGGCGGGGCAGAGGCGAGAGACCTCTATGGGCCTGCACGGCTCCAGGACCACCGAACCCCCACTGGGATCCAGAGCTGGAACTGCAGAAAGCCAGCTGCTCCATACCTGGAAGCTGGTTTGCAGCGGCCAGTTGGTCAGATGTGAATGTTTTTGTTGTTGAAGTAAAGCTTCTGCGGGGGGTGGGGGGGGTGGGGGGGTGAGAGGGTGGAGGGGTGCAGAAGCAGTGGGTTTTCACAAAGTGACCGACATGTTTAACTTGGCAAGTAAAGGAACAAGTACACCACCAATCCACGGAAGATTCTCGGAAATTCGGGTTCATTTTGTTTCCCAGCCTTACCTTAATTGTCTAGGAATTAACACACAGTATTTTGGGTGAGCATTGTACATGTAGGTGTCACAGTCATGGAACTCTGCTGTGTGGTCACACTCCAAATTATTCATTAGTTGAACTAACATAGTTGTTTCCAGATATGTGACAGATGATGCTACTGTGAAAATTCTGACTCGTGTATTTGTAGGTACATGTATGCAACCAGGGGTAGAATTCCTGGTTTTCTGGTGTATGTTCCAAGAGGAAGCTTGGTGTGAAAAGTAGTCTTTAATGAGAGAAATTCAGTAGAAACTGTGTAGTGAGACTTGTGAGAAGCAATGTGATGAACAAGATGTAGCCCTGGGATCAGGAGAAATGGGTTTGGGGAATGCCAAGCAGATTCAACAGACTTAATTCAAGGAAGTAAGGAGCTGAACTCTTGCTGATGGATGCTGGACAGGGAACAACAGCAGAATGGAGGGTAAAGCTGGTAAGCTCACCTTAGAAAAGTGGTTCTCAACCTTCCTAATGCTGAGATCCTTTAGTACAGTTGAAGTTGTGGTGACCCCTCCCCCCAACCGAAAAAATTGTGTTCATTGCTACTTCATAACTACTTTTGCTACTGTTATGAATCGTAATGTCAATATGTTTTCCGATGGTCTTAGGTGACCCCTGTGAAAGGGACCTTTGACCCACAAAGTGGTCACGACCCACAGGTTGAGAACTGCTACTTTAGACCCTATCTTGTGGGAGCTGGCTAGGGAGGAGACAGGAGGTAGTCCTGGTTGGGGATCTGGAATTCATAAGAGTCAGGAATGTTAATGGTGAGTCAGTAACATGGAAGTGAGTGCCAAAGGATAAGGCAGGTGGAAAATACTAACACATTGGGTAGTACAGTTTGTAGGTGGTAAGCAGAAACAGAAGAAAGATGTTAGGTAAAGAAGGAAGTAGAGGTGTGTAGGTGTCCTAGATTTTCTCCTGAGGTCAAAGAATCAGGGTTTGAAAATATCTACTGGGTCAGTGATAGAAGTTACCAATGATTTGAAATAAAGTTAAAACAATTTAGCACATAACCTAAAGATATGTGCCTTCATGATGTTGCAAATTACAGGGCCCCACCCAACACTGGTGTGGGTGACTAGTTTAGGGTTTTGGATGTGGGCACATCAAGGTACTTCTGGCTCTTGAATCATGAGGCCTACATAGGTTCCAATACCCTGAACTTATTCTTTCAAAAACCACAGGTACTGCATGTTGGAAGTATGTCAACCCCAGAGACACACAAAAAAAGTTGGAGGAAAAGGATAGGGGCCTCTAGACAGTCTTAACTTAGCTAGTTCTAGTGATTCATGTTCACACACTCTTGTTAAAATCTGATATCCTCCCAGATTTTTCAGGTAATACATTTTTTTTAATTTTTTACTTATTTTTATATGTATGGGTGTTTTGCCTGCATGTATGTCTGTGCACTGTGTTTGTGCCTGGTATCTGCAAGGTCATTGACTCTTCTAGAACTGGAGTTAGAGAAGGTTGTGAGACACTATGTGCTGAGAATTGAGCTTAGGTGCTCTAGAAGAGTAGCTAGTGTTATTAACTGCTGAGTCATTTATCCAGCCTTTGATGGAAATTTTGCGTGCGCGCGCGCGCGCACACACACACACACACACACACACACACACACACACACACACACACTGTGGGGTAGATATCAAAGGACTATCTGTAGGTGTTGTTTCTCTCTCCACCATGTGGATTACACTTTGTAGCAAGTGTTTTTACTCAAGTTGAACTAGTTTGTTGGCCATGGTATTTCAGATTTTTAAAACAAATGATATGTATACTATTAAGTAAACTGCTTTTATTGCTCACTAGGGCACAGATTGCCTTCACTGTTAAAATTAGTCTGTTTCACTCAGGCAGTGATGGAGCATGCCTTTAATCTCAGCACTCAGGAGGCAGAGACAAGTGGATCTCTGAGTTCTAGGTCAGACTGGTTTATGGAGAGAGTTCTAGGATAGCCATGGCTACACATGTCGAGAAACCATGTCTCGGAAACACACACTCACACACACACACACACACACACACATACACACACACGTTTGTTTTATTTTTAAGGTTGTAAATATCCTCAGTTACTATAAGTTGTTCCCTACCAAAAAACATTTATGTTTTATGTCATTTGACTATTAAAACAGTTTTCCACTTGGGGGTAGAACTGCTAAAATGTAGGCCAAATTGCTCACCAGAGAGGCAGTGCCTATCTAGATTCCCACTTTGATGTGCCCTCCTCACTTGTGTGTTTTTCCTGAGTGGCCAAAGTTTTCTTATACATTTACTGGCTCTTTTCTTTTTGTTGATTGCTCATCCAGGTCCTCTAACAGCCTTTTAGTGTAGTATTTATTTTTAGTTGACTTATAAACAGTATATATTAAGTATCAGCCACTTTGGCAGTGAGCTGCAAAGCATTTCCTCTCTTCCCCTCTCAATCTCCCTTCCCCAGCACAATGCTTGTGAGTCTGTTCTGTAATCATTTGCTGTGCAGCGTCTATATGAGAGAGTGCAATAGAACATGGAGTAAGAGAGAATAGAAACATGTGGGAAGTGGATGCTAGGGGTGGGGAAAGGTGACTTGAAGGTCTTTATAAGAAGAGAGGAGGGGTTGGTAAAGATATATCAGCAGTTAGCCATACTGCTGTAAAGCCTGATTATTTGAGTTCAATCCGTAGAACATACTGTAGGAGATAACTGACTCTTGAAAATTGCCCTCTGACCTTGATGTGCTTGCATTTGCTCACCCTCAACACCCCCTACCGTGTGTGTGTGTGTCTGTGTGTGTGTGTCTGTGTGTGTCTGTGTCTGTGTCTGTGTGTGGGGGGGAATATACAATTATCTCAACATATGGAGTTTAATTATAAGAAATTCTGTGGCAAGTCTGCATTTTTACATAGGGCACTAAGGAGGTCCAGGACTTGGTAGCCACAGAGATGCTGATAAGGGGCCCAGAGTGTGTCTATAAGAATGGATGAAATAACAAGGCTGGTATTGAGAGCTAGCCATGGAGTTCAGATTCAAGCCAAGATAGAGGCCAATTTCATGGAGAAGAAGATAGTAATGTGTGGACAGAATCCCCCTAGGTGGTCAGCAAAGAACTAAAGCATGAGCAGGTGAATTAGTTACATGCTTGAAGATAAACAGGTGTATAAACCTTTTGTGCTTCAGCTGAGACTGGTGATCTTTAGAGGTATTATAGAGGCTTAGAGGAGTTATTTTCATTTTAAATTGTTAAAAAATTTTTATATTAAAATAACTAAACCAGGTGGTAGTGCTTGCCTTGTATCTAGTTAAGAGGTAGAAGCAAGAGGATTGGAAGTTCAAAACCTGTTTGGGCAACTTAGCAAGACCCAGTCTCAAAAAGTTTTTTTTTTGGGGGGGGGTGTATTTGTTTGTTTCGGTTTTTTTGTTTGTTTTGTTTTGTTTTGTTGAGACAAGGTATCTATGTAGGCTTGGCTATCCTGGAGTTCACTGTGTAGATCAGCATCTCACAGAGCTACTTCTGCCTCTGTCTCCTGAGTGCTGGGATTAAAGGCGTATGCCATCATTCCTAGCCCTAAAAAGAAAAATTTAAAAGGGCTGGTGCTAAAATTTAATGGTAGAACATTATGTGTATGTGAGTTCCTACATGAAACACACACACACACACACACACACACACACACACACACACACACACACACGAGTGCACTGGGTATGGGGAGAAAGGATACTACTGTAAAATCTAATTTAAATATTGCTGACACTTAATGGTCACTGTTGTGGGGGCACATTTACAAAGCAGAAAAGTAAATGGTTATATAAAGTGTTTCACTGAGTCCACAGCCTCATCACATAAGAACGTTTAAAACATTTAGACATGGTAATCCTGCATTCTAACTCAGGCTGTGTTCACACATATTTCACAGCAATGTTCAGTATAATGTAATTAAACGTTTGTTTTTCTTTGATAGGTAAAAAGGATGAATGCTTGATCTGTCAAGTTCCTTGTCATACAGTTTTACTTTCGAAACATGTAAGTTGAAATCTCTAGAATTTGATTATTCATTATAGTATTATTTCTTTTTAACTTGAGTTTAAACTTTTAGTAACTAATATCTGAAATTTTTATTCATTTTGCTAGATGAACTAATGAGACGTGTGAGTAATAAAGCATAACAGGATTTGGTTTTGCTGTTTATTCTGTGATTTAGTTTTACTGTTGATTGATTTTGGTTGATTGATGTTTGTTTTTAATTTTCTTTATTTTTGTTTAGTTTTGCTAAGTAAAATGTGTTTGTCACTGTGTCATCCAGGATATCCTTAAACACAAGATCCTTATGCCTTAGCTTACTGAGTGCTGACATTACAGACATGAGCCTCCATATCAATCAAGATTTGGTTTTAAAACCTCATTATGCTTTCCTTCTTACCCACAGGTTGGCCTTATTCACAGTTTATTGGATTGTGCTATGTTCTTAGAAATGAAAATGGGTTAGATTTCCTTTGTACAACACTGGCTTCCTAATTGGGCAAGTTTGGTTTTTCATAAAAGTTATAATGAATAATTAAGAGCATTGTTCATAATGTAAGCTAAAGTCAATTATTTGCTCCATTGTGTTAAACCAGTGCCTTTAGTTCTATCTATAAAATATGTCAGATTAATTTATTCTTTGGTATAAACTTCTTATCAAATGATTTGTCTCTTCTATGCCTGTTCTCCAATGTATATTTGAACTGCTATTTTTAAACATGATTTTTATAACAAAAAAAGAGTTACCCAACAACTCAGACAATATAGAAAGTCATAACAGAGAATGTAGCCATCCCCAGATCCTGTCCAAAAGATGACAACATCCAGGAGTAGCATCTAGTCCATGTATCTTATGACTATTCTTTTTACAGAATGTTCTCTAAATGATACCATGTTTGGAGTACATTCTTTTTACATGGTTGTATATCTTACTGTTTTCCTTTTAAACAGTCGGGGTTTTTTTTTGTTTTGTTTTGTTTTGTTTTGTTTTGTTTTTTTGTTGTTGTTGTTGTTTGGTTTTTCGAGACAGGGTTTCTCTGTGTAGCTTTGCGCCTTTCCTGGAACTCACTTGGTAGCCCAGGCTGGCCTCGAACTCACAGAGATCTTCCTGGCTCTGCCTCCCGAGTGCTGGGATGAAAGGCGTGTGCCACCACTGCCCAGGTAAACAATCTGTTTTATCATGGGTTTTTTTGTCTGTTTGTTTTGCCTTACACTCATCATTTTTACCAATTTCTGTCCAAAATTGCTAGAGTATTTATATGGCATAAATTACTAGAAGTAGAAAAAAGGGAAAATACTTAACTTTTAATAGAAAGTACCTTATTTTTCTCAAAACACTTAACACACTTAACAGTTTGAATTCCTTGTAAATGCCATATTCTACTGTTTACGTAGCTCTGCAGCACCCTTTTTCTTCCATAAGGCCAGGGTCAGTCTGGAAAGAGAACCTCTGACCTTGACCCTTCTCCAGCTTCCTGGATTGAATATTTAGGCCATTTGTTTCCCTTGTTTCTTTCTTTCTTTCTTTCTTTCTTTCTTTCTTTCTTTCTTTCTTTCTTTCTTTCTTTCTTTCTCTTCTTTCTTTCTTTCTCTTCTTTCTTTCTTTCTTTTTCTTTTTCTTTTTTCTTTTCTTTTTTTTGGTGACGGTGTTTCTCTGTGTATCCCTGAGCTACCCTGGAACCAGATCAGTAGACCAGGCTAGCCTCAAACTCACAGAGATCTGCCTGTCTTTGCCTCCAGAGTGCTGGGATTAAAGAGGTGCACCACCAATGCCCAGCCCCTTCTTGATTCTTAATTGTGCTGGCTAGTTTTATGTCAACTTGACCCAAGTTAGCATCATCTGAGAAGAGGGAACCCCATTGAGAAAATGCCTCCATAGGATCAGGCTGTGAGCAAACCTGTAGGACATTTTCTTAATTAGCAATTGATAGAAAGGGCATAGCCCCTGGGCTAATGGTTCTGAGTTGTATAAGAAAGCAGGCTGAGCCAGGCAGTGGTGGCACACGCCTTTCATCCCAGCACTCGGGAGGCAGAGCTAGGCGTATCTCTATGAGTTCAAGGCCAGCTTGGTCTACAGAGTGAGATCCAGGACAGGCACCAAAACTGCCCAGAGAAACCCTGTCTCGAAAAACCAAAAAAAATAAATAAATAAAAAAGAAAGAAAGCAGGCCACAATGAGCAAGCCAATAAGTAGCACCCCTCCATGGCCTCTGCATCAGCTCCTGCCTACAGGTTCCTACCTATTTGAGTTCCTGCCCTGAATTCCCTCAATGATGGACTGTAATCTGGAAGTATACGCAAAATAAACCCTTTTTTCCCTAAATTGCTTTTTTGGTCATGGTGTTTCATCACAGCAATAGTAATCCTAACTAGGACATTAATAAATGTATTTAAGCTGTCCATTTCCTTCCATGCACTATATGTCTGTATTGTCTTGAAGACTGCTTTCCTGGAATCATGTGAAAGTTTATACCAAAGAATAAGTTAATCTGATGTATTTTATAAATAGAACTAAAGTGGACATGCCTGGATGTCAGTTGTATCAAATCTTCCTGATTCTTGAATAAGCTATAATGTATTCTTTTTTATGAATGTGCGTGTTTGATGTGCATGTGGGTAGTGTGTGTGTATGTGCATGCATGCATATGGAGGCCCAAGGTTGACACTAGGAGTCTTTATCAATCACTTAACACCTTGTTCATTGAAGCAGGTCTCTGAGTTGAACTCAGAGCTCATCAATATGGCTAGTCTGGCTAACCAGCTTGCTCTGTGGATCCTCTGTCTTTGCCTTCTAAGTACTAGAATTACAGGTGGATTATCATGCTCACCTGGCATTTCATGGGTTCTGAGGATCTATACTCTGATCCTCATCCTTTAACCACTGAGATATCTCCACAGTCTATAATTTGCTCTTCTTCCTTCTTTCATTTTTTTATTTTATTTTGATACAGGACCTCTCTGTGTAGACCATGCTAGCCTTGAGCTCACAGAGATCTGCCTGCCTCTTCCTCCAGAACTGAGCATGGTGACATATGCCAAACATCTTAACACTTGGGGGGCTGAGGCAGAAAGATTGCTGTGAGTTCACAGTCAGCTTGGGCTACAGTGAAAGAAAGGAAGGAATGGAGGCAGGGAGAGAGGAGAAGAAAGATAGGAACATCTTTAATTTCTAAATGGTTAGACTTTAGCTCCACTATCACCTTTGTGCTGAAATTTTATTTTATAGCATGTGACCAGATATTTTGGCTTTAAGGGTTTTTTGTTTTGTTTTGTTTTGTTTATGGTTGTTTGGCTTGCATTTATGTCTGTGTACCACATATGTACCTGGTACCCACAGAAGCCAGAAGATGGTGTCAGATCTCTTGAAACTGGAGTTAGAGTTATGAGCCACCATGGAGGTGCCAGGAATCTAACCTGGGTCCTCTGGAAAATCAGCCAGTGTTCTAAACCACTGAGCCATCTCTCCAGTCCCTTTTATTATGTTTTAATATATGGCGGTTATGGCTGTTCTGTGGCTGCTTGTAAAAAGCACATCTTTTTTCTGTGTATGAGAGAGCAAGCAAATGAACCTTTAGCAAGCAGTGAAGCTGCTAAAAACACTGAGGCCACTCCTTCTGCTCTTGCTGCCACATCATATCCTATGCCATCAACACATGGTAGGCTTCTCCTTCAGCAGTCTCTTGGGAATCCATGTCTTCCTTCCCTATGGCTGTACCCTACCACAGGTGCCAATCCTTCCTGCTTTTCATTCTGTAGCCAGTGAATCTACTTGTATGTAGGGCATATCCCACTTTTATGAGTCTCACTGCTTAGGACAAAGTCAAAGGGCTCTTGTGGCCTGGCCTCTGGGGGCCTCCTGGTCTCCAGGTCAGCAATTCCAACATGGTGCTACTTCTGCAGCAGCATGACTCCATCTCATGCCTGGTCTTTCTGCTCTTTCCGGAATATTTTCTCAGATGGCCATAGTCTGTCCCGCACAGCATTCAAGTTAGGTCTCTGTAACTGTCATTTCTATTGTTCTATATAACATGCCCCGCTGCACACCTTCTGAATTTCTCTCACCCCAGACTACTTTTCGCTCAACCACCAGAATTTCTTTTTGAGCATACTCCAGAAACCCAGCAATTCTACCCCTGGTTGAACATGTGTATCTGTGTTCAACAAATACATGACCCGCAGTAGGAAGGCTTCTGTAATGTGCTCAGTGTGTATCATCTGTACCTGTGCTTAAGTCTAGGAAGTAAGTTTTAGGGAAGTGCCCTCTGGTGGTTTCTAGTTTGAGCTATTCCTTCAAATTTGTTATATAAGCAGATTTTCTCAGAAATGTCCCAGACTATTCAAAAGGTGCGCCTGGATAGATACTTTTACAGGAGACATATTTGTGTATTGATTTGTTTGTCATCAAAATGAGCCACTACTAGTTCACACATGAAATACAATGCCAATGCAGTAAATCAGATACCTGCAAGATGCAGGGGGCACCTGGGCCTCTGGAAGGAAAGCCTCTTGTGACCTCAGAGCAAAGCAGAAGGATGCATTATTTGGAATTTGCCTCCCTAAGGGACCACAAGGAAGAATGAGTCCAAGTGAAGTGTAACTGGCTTTCAATTAGAGGTAGAAAATAATAGGTAACTTTAAGGAGACAGATGCTTAATGAGACTGGAAAATCTCTGGCTTTTAGTCTCCAAGTAATATAGTCATGTTTGTAATAATAAAGACCAGTCTGGGTAAGGGAAACTCCTTGTGCTCCTTAACCTTGGAGAGCCCTGAAACAGACAGAACCATGGCTGGAGATAAAGAGGCAAATGTGTTTCAGAAGGCAAAGAGGGTCTAGCAAAGATCTTCTGCAGAAAATGAGCCCCCTGAGGCCTGTGTCCTTCTATTTCTGGTCCATTAAGCATTTCTTCACTGTCTTACCTAGGTCCCATTAGATATTGGGCCATAATGAGGGCCCAAAAATATTCCTTATGTTTCTAGTTCATAAATTGCAGATCATAACAGGACCTGAAAGAAAGGACTACAAGTTGCCTGAGAACCTATGCAGTGACATGGACAGTAGCAGTGGCATTCAGGGTATTCCACTGGAGGAATGATTTGCTGTGAAAGCTGTGGTCCAGAGTAGTCCAACAATGACTGTCTCACAATGGAAAGGCTGAGAATCTGGTAGTTGTTCAGTCCACAAGGCTGGGTATCTCAGTTATCCAAATCTGGTGCTGTTGTCCTGGAGGATTCCTGAGGAGCTGCTGATCTATGCAGGAATCCTGAAAAACCTGGTTCTAATACTGGTGAAAGAATACCTTAGCAACAGGATAGAAGAACTTGCCAGGAGGCAAAAAGCAAAGTTTCCTTCTTCTATGTTCTTTTATATGGGCTGCCATTAGAAGATATGGTCCAGATTTAGGGTAGGTCTTCCTACTTCAAATAATCTGATTATGAAAATACCTCTCCTTCCCCCTCCCTCATTGACTTTTTTATTTTATACTTATTAAGGTAAATTGACTATCCAGTAATGGCTCCTTTAGCTCATGAATGTGGGGTGTGTTTTGTTCAGGTGCTCTCTCACCTCTCAGTAAATTACAAATGCTTCTCCTTGGAGGTCTGCAAACTGTAGTAGCCCTGTCCTTAGGTGTTGGCTGCTTTAAAGAGCTATAACAGCAGCTTTGAAAATATCATCTCCTAAGCATTCATTATTAGTATGTAAAAATGTTGTGTTACCTCCTTCATTGTTGGTGTGAATGCAAACTTGTACAGCCACTTTGGAAGTCAATATAGCAGTGTCTTATTAAATGGGAAATCAATCTACCTCAAGACCCAGATACACCATTCTTGGATGTATACCCAAAGGATGTTCAATCATAACACAAGGAAACTTGCTCAACTATGTTCGTAGCAGCTTCATTTTTAATAGTCAGAACCTGGAAACAAAACCTTCAACTAAAGAATGGATAAAGAAAATGTGGTATACTTACACAGTGAAGTATTACTTAGCTGTTAAAAACAATGACATAAGGACATTAAAAGGCAAATGGGTGAAACTAGAAAAAAAATCATCCTGAGTGAGGTAACCCAAACCCAGAAAGACAGTTATGGTATGTACTCACTCATTGGTGGATTCTAGATATAAAATAAAGAACAATCAGACCACAACCCATAGAACCATAGAGGCTATATATATAGCATGGAGGTCCCTAGGACGACTGTGGCATATAATAAATTTCAGTTTTACTCAATTATTGAAAAAAAAATAGCCAAATGAATGGAAACACATGAACTATGAACCAAAGGCTGAGGGGCTCCCAGTTGGATCAGGCCCTCTGAATAGGTGAGACAGTTGATTGGCTTGATCAGTTTGGGAGGCATCTAGGCAGTGGGACCAAGTCCTGTGCTCATTGCATGAGTTGGCTGTCTGAAACCTGGAACTTATGCAGGGACACTTGGCTTAGTCTGGGAGGAAGGGACTGGACCTCCCTGGACTGAGTCTACCAAGTTGATCACAGTCCTCGGGGGAGGACTTGTCCTGGAGGAGGTGGGAATGGAGGGTGGGCTGGGGGTAAGGGGAGGGCATGGGAGGGGGGAGAATAGGGGAACCCATGGCTGATATGTAGAACTGATTGATATTGTAAAATAAAAAATATATATCACAAAAAAAAATGTGTTACACCAGTGACTTTGCTATTCACTAGGTCCTATTCTAGAAAATTTGTATATGCAGTAGTGTCTGGAGTCACTGGCAGGAACTCCTGTGTGTTGCTGTGTAGAAATGCTGACTACAGCAAGCACCCTTGTCTCTCTCTTAACTTCATGGTCAGTGTTTTAGTATTTCACCAAGTATGTGTATACTAGTTTGCTAAAGGTATTTTTATTTTATTTTACTTTTTGCTAAAGATATTTTTAAAATCATGAATGATATATAATCAATATAATTATATTTATTGCTTTTATGTAACTCTTTATAATATTCTGTTTTACCATATTTTGTTTCTGGGATGGAGAATACATTTACTTTTTTAAAAAAAAATACATTTATTTTCTAAAATATTACGTGTCTGTATGTGGTATGTACACATGAGTGCCATGCCCACAGAGGCCAGAGATATTGGATTCCCTGGAGTTAGAGTTACAGGCAGTTGTGAAGTGCCCAACATGGGTTCTAGGAACCACTGAGCCAACTCTCCAACCCCTTCATTTACTTTTAAAATTAAAAAACCCATGTAAGATTCCAGGAATAGAGTCAACTTGTGATGACATACTTCAGCTTTTACAGATAGATTCAATTTGCTATTATTTCACTTGGAATTTCTTGCACCCATGTTCATATACAAGCTGTAGTTGAAAGTTTCCTTTCCTGAATTATATATTCAAGTTTGATAAACCATAGTTTATAACTTCATAAAAGTTCTTAGAGTAGGGAGCAGTAGCATATGCCTTTAATTCCAGCACTTAGGAGGCAGAAACTGGAGATCTAGGCCAAGCTGGTCTACATAACAAGTTTAAGACCAGCCTGGATGTGTATGTGTATATGTATTTATGTACATATGTATGTATATATGCATGTATAAGTTTATTGTAATGAACTCACAGATAGAAACACTACATGGCTAGATTAACATAGCCACTCAAACCCATCCCCAAACTATACATCTCAATGATTTTCTGTAAAGTTAAAATTCTGAAGCCATGGAGATTCACTTAGAGTTTTATACCTTCAGTATCAATTACATTTTTATGTACTTACTTACCTCAAAACATGTCCATAAGGTCTAGAATGATGTTCTTTTCTTTTACTTATTTACTTACTTTGGATTTTTGAAACAGAGTCTTTCTATGTAGTTTTGACTATCCTGGAACTCACTATGTAGACCAGGCTGGCTTCAAACTTAAAGAAGTCTGCCTGCCTTTTCCTCACAAGTGCTGGAATTAAAGTCATGTGTCTCCCTCCACATATGGCTCCTTCCCCATCCCTAATTTTGAGTGACTATTATGAGTCCTTTTTTTCTTGAGCAACCTTGCTAAATGTGTATTAAGTACTATGAACTCATTTCAGCATTTTCAGAAAGCTAATTTTTGACTCCATTGATCTCACATGAACATACCTACACATAGATACACAAGTTATACACATTAAAATAAAAATACAATCTTTTTTTAAAGATTCATCTAAGTTAGATTTTCCTGACTGTGCATGGACTTCAGGTGGTTTCAGTCCATTGATCTTTCTACCATCCTCTCCCTTCTCAGATGGAATATTGGCTCTTAATTTGTGCTAAATTGACAACCCAGCACTACCACACATGGCTAATTGGTTGAATTTCCCCATACTTCCTCTTCTCTTGCTCTTTGCTGCCTCCCAAAACTCTATGGTCTGTCAATGATCATTTCCTACCCATAGGGAATTCCTTTATTTTTACTTTTAGTATTGATCTGTTGGTGACAAATCCTCTTGGGTTTTTGATTGGTTAGTTGATTGGTTGGTTTTGCTTTTGTTGTTGTTGTTGTTGTTGTTGGCGGTGGTGGTGGTGGTGGTGGTCTGGAAAAATGTCACCCCTTTTACCTTCATTTTGAAGCACATTTTTAATAGATATAAAGGGGCATATGGTCCAGAGGGACTACCACAGTCCTGCATGCTCCTTAGAGGTATGGTTACCTTCACATGGGTGAATTGCTGTTTGTGTTATGTATAGTTAATTGTAGATCTTGAAAGAAAAATTTTTAACTAGTGGCCAGAAGTTTATACATAGTCATTTGCTTTCTCTTCAGACTAACTCCAATATCCAGACATTGTTTCTGGGCATAGATGGTCTGTGTAAGAAGTATTCTCAGGAGACCTCTCAGGTAAGTTGTGAGCTTGAGGCTTAACTTGGTGATGCCTAGAGCACATTACCTCAGAGACCCTGTGATGTAAGTGCTCTGCAGGCCAGTCTCTTGCAGAGGTGAGTATGAAAATATCTTCTCCTTCTCTGAGTTTTCTTTTAAAACCATCTCACTTGTAAAATAGTTGAACATAAAAGTTTCCAGTGCTGACATTATCTGCCTGATCTATGTTGTTTTTTGTGCTTCTGGGTGACATTGAGACACATGTGAGCTCAACTTAATTTAGATCTACCCTTCTTTAGATGTTATTCCCCCACAGATACTAGCTGTATTTCTTTTTTTTTTTGTTTTTTTTTTTTTTTTTTTGTTTTTCGAGACAGGGTTTCTGTGTGTAGCTTTGCGCCTTTCCTGGAGCTCACTTGGTAGACCAGGCTGGCCTCGAACTCACAGAGATCCGCCTGGCTCTGCCTCCCGAGTGCGGGGATTAAAGGCATGTGCCACCACCACCCGGCTAAACTAGCTGTATTTCTAATAATCTCAGTTGGAAGACCAGTTTCCACCTAGGTGGAGCTCTGTTAAGTTCAATCAGTAGATTTCTTCTTGAGACTATCCTTTGTGGGTAGTCACCCAGGGCTGCACATCCCTGCTTTGTTCCTGTTAAAATGGCATATAGCTCCATGGATCCTTTTCCTGGTTCTTATGACACTTGCCTCTCTCTCACTTCCTTCCTACCCTTCTCTCCATTGACATACTTGCTATATGCTACTTCCTGTAGTCAGTGACACTCTCACTAGACCTCTGTCCCTAACATCATGTGTCAGTGTCCCCTATGCTGAGCCCAAGGTTCCATGTCATTTAGCTTGTTTTCCTGAACAACCTGTGGTATGCTAATCTTCAGAGGAAGCCATCCTTTCCTGCACCTCAGCCCATCCTTCTGTCTTCTCTTTCTTAGCTGTGTTGCTCTTGTCTCTGAAACAGACCTGGTCCAATGGTCTAGCATAGGGCTTCCTCAGCATTGGGGTTGGCCTTTTCCGCTGTCTCAATCCATATAATTCCTTTGTGTTCTCTGTCTCTGTCTCTCTCTCAACAGGGTGTCATTATTTATAAACTAGCATAGAAGTTGCTATACAGCCTAGGCTGGTTTTAAACTCATAATTCTCCTACCTCATCCTCCCAGATGCTGGAGTACAGTTGTATGCTACCATTCCCAGGTTTCACAGTGTTTTTTCACTTTGTTTTTACTAATGAAATCTCCTTTGTGAGACCATTGCTAGCACTCTAGTCTCTAGAGCACAAGCCAGAACTCCTAGACAACCTGAGATTACAGACCTGGGAAAGTCCAGGCAGACTAAAGATTCAGTGACACAAATGCTTGGGGTCTTGCCTGCTCCCATTATCATAAGAGGCTCTCTGGACTACTCTCATCTACAGTGCAAGCCTGTCTCTCTAAGAAGCCTTAGCCCATCACCATGACAAGATTCTGGATTCCAGTGCTGCTTTCCATTTGGCTCTATCCTAGGGGCAAGCTGTGTCTGCCAAATCTGCAGCTGTGGACACTGGACAATCATCCATAGGCCTAAAAGCTGCTCTTACCAGGGTCCTTATAGAAAAATAACTATGCCTTGGCAAGAGGAGCATTCCCCATCAACAGGGTTTGTCAGACTCCAGTGTTCACTCTACTGGGAGCCTACATTCTGATTGGTTGACACATGCTACAGAAATGTGGGTCCCTGAGAGAGTAGCTTAGCAAATTCAGTTTTCTCTCTTGTTACCAGTGTGGGATATACTGAGGAAGAGGGCAGAAGACAGGCAGCTGGCAGGTTTTTGGTTACTAACAGAAACTGAAGACATCAGTCTGCTGCCAGAACAATTCCCAGCTCTACCTGGCCCCTAGGTCAAATTTAGAGCATGGATAATGTCATGCACCTTAACAAGTATGAAGAGGAAAATGAAGGAAAAGAAAATCCCCAAACACAGCCTTACTTGTTCAAACATGACACCAGTGGACTTCCATAGTCAGGGAAGGAAGATCTATCACTAATCTACCATGAGTGTTAAGAGCTGGAAGATCAGGGTTATGCCTGCAGGCAAAGAGGGGGTTCATGACAAGACCCTTGCAGTTGGGATTTGAGGGGCAAGAGTTGCTTACACAGTTGAGGAAGATGCTCAAAGATACTCCAATGAGGATTCCTATAGGGATGGCCTCAAAGGAGACTATACTTACCTATATGAGCAGTAGTCATTCAATTGTCCCTGTCTTGTTTCAAAAGCTGTGATTCTTTTTCGTGACTCAAAGACTTAAGCCACATGAAAAATGTAGAGCCCGAGCTCAGGTATAGGGATGATAATGTCACTGCTGACCTGAAGGTTCATGCCCTATATAGTCCCATCTCTAGGAGCAGGCTCTCAGTGGATGAGTTGCATGCTCTGTGGAGTTGTTGCTTTCCACAACAGACTATACTGGAAGGTATATAGAAGCTATTGCTACTATGATCCAAGGGAAGCCAAGTATGGTGAATGAAGACCATCCTTGTGTCTGCTATTATTACCTAGAGGGGTGTATGGAACCTTAAAATATAAATGTTACCTATAATCACCCTGTACCTGTAGACCCAGCACTAAGTGGTGGCAGAATTAGATTAAAGGAGTGACAGTTCAGTGTCTCAGCTAAATGGTTGACACTATTTACTCAAACCATCAACAAGCTTGCTTTCTTTGAGCCTCAGACCACTGCTCACTTGTTCACACTGCCATTTCTCAGAAGCCCAATTACATAGGATACATGGGGTTTCCTGTGAATGTGAAGACAAGGATGGTGCTGGCTTCAGATGTAGCTGGTTCTAACAGTCCATACAAGGCTACCTTGGTATCTACCAGCTCTACTCACCATGCTGGGCTTCTTTGTTTCAACTCTTTCCACCTCTCTAACACTGCCCTAGACCATGTATTAGGGTCACTCACTGGACAGGAGGCCTTCCTCGGATAATCACTACAATCAAAATGGGACCATGTATTCTGTCTTACTTACCACAAGAGTAAGCACACCACTAGGTGCTTCTTAAACAGGAAGACTGCTGGAGAGACAAAGAGCCTTATTGTTTAGAGTTCACATCGGATAGGCTTACCTGCCTTTGCATTTTATAGCCTTCTGGCATTCTGTCCCTCCTGAAATATCTAAGCTATCTGTCCACTCTGGTCAGACATTAACCACAAGCAAACCCAAGGAATCTGTGACTGTCCCTGTGAGAGGAAATACAAGTCTACTAGGGGAGTACATGTAAAACAGAACATGCTGCAACCCACACTTAAAGTTCCTACCAACCTTCTACTCCCACAAGAGATATGCCATGACTTTGTGCCCTCAGCAGCTAAAATGTGTTATCTTACCAGATTTCAGAATTTCAAGAAAAACACAGGAGGAGACTGGTGGCCTTCTATCGAGAAAAGGTAAATGAAATCAAGCTCTTGCTTCTTGAATTGTTTGATCTTGTAATTGCAATGTCATATTGTTATAATTCAAGTTCGTTCTCTCTCTCTCTCTCTCTCTCTCTCTCTCTCTCTCTCTCTCTCTCTCTCTCTCTCTCTCTCTCTCTCTCAAGGTCCCACTATGAGATTTGTTTTCCTTTGCATTTCCAGTTAAGGAGGTGATTATTTCTTATGACCATAGTCTGTTTGCCTGACCTACCAAAGAGCCCCTCTGCTCTGGGCAGCCTACACAGAGCTACCTATTCTATCCACCTGGACTCCCTCAGCTAGACTGGCCAATGCTAGGACCTCAGAAGCATGAGAGCAGCACAGAGGCTTCTCTTCTCATCCCTCTTGTTTTTTACATAAAAGTCCTTTAAAAAAAAACTCCAAAGGTTATATAATAAATGAAGTGAGGATCCTGGGTATAAAGCCATAGATTCCTAATAACCTGTTAAGTATAGAAGGCATTTCCTAGTCCACTGCCTTAGTACACAAATGGGACAAGCAGGCAAGGCCTTTAGGTTCTGTGCACAGTTCATTGTCCTCATTCTGTTATCCACTGTTCTATCTACAGTACTCCTACATCATTCCCTAACAGCTGCCCGGAATCCAGCCTAGAGGCTTCTTCCAGTCTAGTCTTGGTTTCTCATTTGATGTGTATTATCCATCTTAAACCTCTCAGCAAACAAGAGGTTTTACATACAGCACTATAAATTAGGATACTTTAAATCTACCCCTTGACATTTCCTAGTGCCTTGTGAGAAAGCAAGATCTAAACTCTAACATATTGTAGGCTGCATTCTGAAATCACCTGTGTAGAGGAGGACATGTCTCAGACTCAACATCGGACTCTCTAAAGAGTACCTAGCAGAGCTTCATGCTCTGGGATCCTACTGGCTAGTTCAGATCCACTGCCTTATAGAGACTGAGCTGGGTATCTCTAGAGCTCTGACCTGACCCAGCTCTGTACAAAGGTCCTGATGAGCCAGGCTTGCTGAAATGTCACATTTGTAGACAAAACAAGTGTGTTCTCTGAACTGATTCTTGGAATAGTCTGTCTAATAATAGGGTCATATTTATATTCAGATTTCTCAGTTGGAGGAGTCCCTCAGAAAGTCAGTGCTACAAATCAAGCGACTACAAAGGTAAGAGTGCCTTGTGGGGACAGTCATCTAGCTCCATATCACTGAAGTGGACAAGAACAGATGGAAGAGATGAAGGGTCCCCATAGAGGCTTACAAATGATTCCCAAGGCATTGTTTAAGGGGCCAGGAATTACAGTGACTATAATGCAAATGGTGGTTACCTGCAGTCTCTTGTGCATGACATGGCAGCCAGCTGAGGGAGAGCTTGGCATGGCATGTGTTCTTCAAAGCAGTTATATTGAGTAAATCATTGTATTAGTTAATTTTCTCATTTCTGTGACAAAAGTAACTTGAGGAAGGAGGGATTTATTTTGCCTCACAGTTTGAGGGTACAGTAGTGCATCATGGTAGGAGAGGCATGGCAGCAGTAGCTTGAGGCAGCCGGTCATATCATATCTACATTCAGAAAGCAGAGAAAGATGAGTTCGGTACTCAGCTCACTTTCTCCTTTTTATTAAGTCCAAGACCTCAACTCATGGAATAGTGCTACCCAAATTAGGGTGGGTCTTCCTACCTCATTTAATTCAACCTATAAATTCTCTCATAGATATGCCCAAAGGTTTGTTTCCTATGAAATTTTAGATTCTGTAAAGTTGATATTAGTCATCACCAGTCTACCTACCCTTTGTCAACTTCATACCTGCACATTGTTTTAAAGCCATAACTTTCCACCATGACCATCTCATAATGAAAAATGCTGTCCGACTTTAAAAGTCCACATAATCTTTAATAGTTCCAAAACTGCTCAAAAGTATAAATGTAGAGTCTCTTATGAGACACAGTCTATATCTTAACTGTGAGATTCTATAAAATAAAATTTAAAAAAATGTTATGTACTTCTAACATACAGTGACACAAATTTGTATTCCAGAAGGAAATAATAGGGGAAAAGCAAAGGTAGACAAGACTAATACCAAGAAAGGAAAACACCAAATTGTATTGGTCCATGTCTAGCACCCAAGGGTCTTGCTAGAATCATCTCTCCAATGCATAAAGCTCTTCTTTGGAAATGGCCCTACTCCATGCCTACAGCTTTCCTTGCTACTGTACCATGATCCTGGCATCTCCAGCGTTCTGGGGTCTCCATTGGGCTTCAGCTTCACATCTTCATACAGTAGTTCCTTAGGACACCCCCCCCACACCTTGCATAGAAGCCAACTATACCACACATTGCTTGGTCTCAGTGGCCTTCTGTAATCTTAATACAAGCCTCTATGATTCCCTTATTCTTTCGTCTTCCATTCCTTAGAACCAACACCACATGGACAAGGCTACCAAATTATGCTGCCAGCTTGAGCCTAGCCCTTTGGACCATAGTTGCGTCAACCTCTGTGTGTACCTTCCAAGCTGATTCTAAGGAAACATTTCCCTAGGCTGTGATTGTCAGTCATTCTCACTTTAGGCTCTTTCCTTTCAAAAGAGTTTGGCTTTCACAAGATGGAGCCTTTAATGGCTAGAGTCTTATCTAGAGCTCTTGTCCTATTTTCCCAGTGCAGAGTTTAACAAGTACAGCTGTTTTCTCATCGCCCACCTTGTCTATCTAAAACTTTAAACTATGCCCTTTCCCTGCTAAGGGACAATTTACTTATTTATTCATTCTACTGTTGCTCTTTCTTCCTGCACACCTGGATAAGAGGTAAGAGCAGTGAGCAGTAACCATGGCATAGCCTGGGTACTATCCTATCTTGGAATTTGCTCCACAGTCAAATTAGTCTATTTCTTTTTAATTCAGCCTCACTTAAGTTCTTGAAACATGAGTAGAATGCAGCCACTTATTTGCCAGAACATAACACAAATGGCCTCTAGCCCAATATCTGATAGAATCCTTCCCCTCTGAAACCTCATGAGCTAAGCCTCCACTATCTACATTTCTGTCAGCATTTTATTCTTCCAAACTCCCACCAGACTGGCCCATTAAGCTCTGCTTATGGTGTATCTAAGAATTTTCTAACCTGAAGTTCCTAACTATTCCACATTCTCCCTGAAAACTAGTTTCCAAGGCCTAAGAACCATGTGATCAGCTTTATCACAGTAACAGTACCATTTTTCAGTACCAATTTTCTATATTAATTATTTCTCTCATGGCTATGACAAAAGCATATACTTATTAAGGAAATAAGTATTTTTATCCACATTTTGAAGTGTCAGTCCTTTGTGGTAGGGAAGGCATGGAGGTAGTAGCAATGAGGCACTTGGTCATATGGCTTCTACAGTCAAGCAACAGATAAAACCTGATGGCCAGCTTGTTTTCTCCTTTTTATTCCTAGGCCCTCTTAGCCCATTGGATGGTACTGTTGGTGGATCCCAACAGCTCCCTCGGGGGAGGGGGTAAGAAGGAGCAATAGACACCAGGAGTCAGTTGAAGGAAAACAGCAGGCTAGTTTATTCAATAATGGGGAAGGCCTTATATACCCTCCTCCCAGCACCCAAGCTGTGTCCCAGTGTGGTGGCATTGCATGGTCATCCCTCATTGGCTGGGCATGATCTGGAACTCTGACAGCGACCAGGAACTCTGACAGTGCCTGTTGCTAGGCCCTCAGACAGACTCCAGGTTGGCTCATAAAGAAGTACATTATGTGCATGCCTTGGCAACTAGTTTGACCAATTTTCTCGACCCTATGGGCCTGTCCTACTACATGGTACCACACCCATATTTAGAATGAGTTGTCCAACTCAACCAACTCAAATCTAGAAACTTGCGCACTAATATGACAAAGGTTTAAGCAATTCTAAATCCTATCAAGTTAGCAATTAATATGAGCCACATAGTCATGCATTATAATGAGGCACATCTCAAAGTGCTATAAATAATCAGAAGTATATTACATTTAACTGTCTGGAAGATAACAAACATTTTTTGTCTATTTTGGACAATGCCTTAACCATACTGCAACTGTGAAACTCTTTATTTGCACAGATAAATGTCCATGATATATGGACTCCATAACACACCATAGTTTAGACAACACCGTGATATAAGACATGATTTGTATTTTGTCCAGTGGTGGTTGTCTTTTTCTGAGATAATGGTACAATTTCCTGTGAAACTTTTATGTGTGAAATGGTCAGTTTGGCTTTTTTAACCTGAGTTGTGTGGACACCTACTGGCCTGACCAACCAAGCACCTAAAGGTGTCATGGCCATATTGGGCCTGGGAATTCGACTGAGAGGCAGGTGTGTGTAGCAGGAATCTTAAAAGTTCTTATTAATAAAATCAAACCCGAGGCCAGTTATTGGGGTCAATGCTGGTAGATCAGAGAGACAGAACAAGCCACAGCTAACCTCACCTGGCCAGATCCTCAGCTGGTCTTGTTTCCTCAGACTGGAAGCTTCTGTGTCCTCATCCAGAATGAATCTCAGCTGAACTGTGCTGCTCGAAAGCCTGAAGCTTAACCAGCCACATGCTTAACCAGCCAAATGCTGCTAGTTTCTGGTCCTCACGCCTTATATATCTTTCTGCTTTCTACCACCACTCTCTGGGATTAAAGGCTGGCTTTCTGGGATTAAAGGCGTGTGTCACCATGCTTGGCTGTTTCCAATGTGGCCTTGAACTCACAGAGATCCAGAGGGATTTCTGTCTCTGGAATGCTAGGATTAAAGGTGTGTGCTATCACTGCCTAACTAGTGGCTTTTCTGTTCTCTGACCCCAGATAAGTTTATTAAGGTACACGATATTTTGGGGAACACAATACCACCACAGGTGTGGGTACCTGTTATAGTTCCTGACTAACCTCTTCTTTGCCTCCATCTTGAAGAAAAGGATCTCTCTTCTCTATCCTTATTCTCAAAAAAAACTGAGGAATTGGAGAAATGGCTCAGCAGTTAAGAACATTTACTGCTGTTGTAGTGAGCCATGATTTGGTTCCCAGCACCCACATCAGGTGGCTTACAGCTGCCTATAACTCTAGTTCTGAGAAATTCAGTGCCTTCTTCAGGCCTCCATGGGCACCTGAGAGGCACCATTCTTGACTTCAGACGTTCATGTGAGCCAAGCATGTCAACTGCTTGTGCTCAGATGCTTTTGTTTGAGGGAGGGCAATAAATTAACTTATATGTCAGACAGGGACATGTGCTGTTATGAGAAATGGTATTGAGGAGAGAAATGAATACTATGGACAGCTCCATGAAGTGACCTTATAGCAGAGGTCCAAGTCACAATTGTTGATGAATGTCTATTCTTAGCTTATTTGGTCTGACTGGGCTGATTGCAAGCACAGACTATCTTAACATTCAGACTAGGCTGCAGTAGCTCATCTGCATTGTTCATACATGTTTTGTGAGTCTGTGGAAACAGATATTCTTTGACCTACATTCACATAAGCATTCCATATCTACTAAGCTAGGCCAGGCAGACAGAGGGGCCCAGGGTGCATCCTACTGTGAACAGACTGCTTAGCATGCAGCAGACATTGAGTAGGATTATTAGGTATCAGACCTCAGGCAAGGTTGTCTCTTCTGCCTTTTGTCACAGAAATCCAGGCTTGCTTTGCTGGGGAAAAAAAAACAGAACCCTCATCTACTTGTTTCCATTTCTCCTGTTAGCCATTAAATCTGATTAGCCATTAGTATCTCTTATTGTTGCATTTGAATTTCATACATTTAAAACATAACTTGCCAATGACCCATCATTATAATAGTTGCAACCACAAATATCAGTTATGTGCACATGGTGGCCAGTGTTGGTTTTCTTTGCTTTCTAGTTGTGAAGGAATAAAGCAATAGGCCAAGAAAATGTGTAGAAATTCATGCAGTTAACTATTCCAAGCCTTTTTATACTTTGGGATGAATGAGGGAGAAATCAATTTCATTAATTAATCCAATAACTTTACTCCATCTATTTAGTATGAGGTCATCACAACAAGCAGCTTTCAACACAATTAAAACTTCTGTTTCAAGTAAGTAATATCATAAAGGAGAATATACAAAGATACCTGCTGCTGAGCCATAAAAAGTAGGCACTAATGTAAAGACTAATTTTTTTTTTATCATTGTTCCTTCAGCAAAGCCAAATGGGTATCTCTTGCTGCCACCCAACTCTTCACTTCCTGACAGGTGTGTGGGCCTGGTGGGATGGTGTAAGAATTTGTGAAAATTGAGTAACCCATAGTCATATCTATGGACACGTCTACATTTTCTTCCTATCTGGTTCTCCCTCCAAGTCTCCAAATCTCACCCATTAACTAATAGCATGGACAGTTCACTGTATGTCCAACTACTCTAGTCATCACTGTAGAACATCTGTGCCTTCTTGTGGAGTGTAAAGACATCAGGCCAGTTAAGCAGACTGTCTCTAGCTGTACTCGCCTAGAGAATATTATGTAGAACATATATCTGGATTGAAGACACTGAAGACAAAGAAGAAGGTAGGAATCTGGAAAACTCTTGAGGTGACATCCCTGTCCAGGAAAATTAAATGTAAAATAGATGTTGGAGCAACTCTGTATATGGGCTGAGCTAATGAGCCATCCTGGGATTCCTGCTGGAGTAGTTAAGAAAGGGTATCTCTTTGCTCTGAGGTCACTACCATCATGTAGCCAGGCCAGGGGAGGGCCAAATTGAAAATAAAGCCAGCTGATGTTTCCCTGTCTATTTTTTGACTAATGAATGCTGTAACATGTGGGCTAACCACATGTGTTAATAGCAGTAAATGAATGTTCCTGCTAGTCTAGTCAGTGATACTAGGCAACAGTTGAAGAACTAAAAAATAGATGTGGGGGCTGTAGCTCTGCTCTGGAGAAGTTATGCCTAATGTACAGTCAATGAACAGCTAGTAGGATACACAGGAAGTAGCAGACTTATATTGGACCACACCCTGACAACTCCATGAAAGGGCTGGGAAATTCACTCTTTACCTATTACATGCA
Source organism: Peromyscus leucopus (assembly GCF_004664715.2). Lineage (NCBI taxonomy): Eukaryota > Metazoa > Chordata > Mammalia > Rodentia > Cricetidae > Peromyscus > Peromyscus leucopus. The sequence continues at coordinate 93,558,575 of NC_051071.1, read as the reverse complement.
AGGATATTTAAATTGATGTTTTAAAATTATAGTAAATCTTCAGTCTCATTAGCATGTTTCACTGTTTAACAGAATAGAATCAATGGAAATTGACCTGACTCCTCCAGCAAGAAAGGTAAGTATGCCTAGGCTGCCACATTTGCTCAAGGCACATAGTGGTCTCTAGCAGAACTCTTCACTGTGTTGACACCAGAGTTAATGGGTGGGTTGTGATCAGAAACAAGAACATTCCTTTCTGTCCTTATGGCTAGGTCTATGGTAAGGGCAACAGGGTTCCATACATTGTTAGTAAAAGTGGCAGGGCTCATAGCCCTGTGTTTCATCTGCCCTTGGCCATAATCTAAAAGAATGAAATACTTATTATAAACTGAACCCTATCAGCCCATAAAAATAAATGGGCCAGAAATGTGAGACCTAAAAAACAAAACTATAACTGTTAATTGGAGAGAAACAAAAACGGAGGAAATGAAACCAAACCTAGTAATGCACCAAGAGGGTCACCTTCCCAGTTCAGGCAGAACTGGATTCTGTGCATGCCATATAGTTCAAACACGAGGCCCTCAGAGATGTTTGACAAAGCTTGCTGTAACCGGTAGGATGAAGCAGAGAGAGACTGTATACACTCTAATGACACTATTTCTTTGGTGTGAATTTATTGTTGTGTGTTGCTTCAAGGGCCTTTAATAGAGCTGTCTGCCTGCTAGCACTGTTTTAAATGCTTTGTAAATGAGGACCATTCTCCTAATAACCCTCCAAGGTAGACACCAGTGTGTAGACTTGTTAATCAGAAATCATGTCCATTTCTAAGAGAATCTCTTGAACCTCCTTATAAAGGAATCTAGATTTCAGAGTAGATAGGTAAGACTTTAGCAGGGAATGAGAAGTTATTCATGAGAAGTTATTCCTTGAGGAGGAGGTCTTTGGCAGTTGGCACAAAGACTGCCCCTCTCTGTTCAACTGACCTCTTGTACATGCTCACTTCCTCCAGTGTATGCCCACCATACCCTGGGCACCTCCACCTCCCTTGCTCCCTACCTTAGACCTCCCAGACATTCACAGATTCCCCGCTACATATCTCAGCTCCTTGGAGGCTAGACACCTGCTTCCACCTTTCTACCTGAGAACTTGTGTACTCATCGTTCTCCAGACTACCATATTAATGGTGGAGAGGGACCCTTATTTTGGGGGGAGGGGGTCAGATCATTCAGCTTCAGGTTTCCTTAGCACCCAAGCAGTTAGGGTGAGCTAGAGATACTGAAGATAAAAAGCACAGTTGATATATTGCAGCTGGAAAAAAAAACCAGAATTCAGTGAGTGAAACTCCAAAGTGAAGTGTCAGACTGCACATAGGCAGACATCTGGAAAGGGGGCAGTTAGTAAACATTTTAAACTTTGCAAGGCAGAAGTCTTCTCTGAGTCAAGCAAGGATAGTAACATTACCTGTGCTCCTAGTGTCTGTGGGAAAAGGGTTCAGCAAGGCAACTCCAACCAGATTACTTGAGATCTTACTTGTCCTTTACTCTCCTGATATTCCTAAAGGAATTTAGTGGGGGTCCTGCATCATTTACTATTTCAGAGCCAGGGAGAACAGGCAATCCTCTGCCCTGCCCTGCTCTGTCTCAGCCTATGTGGCTGTCACCCAGTAAGCAGGGGGTTTTGTCAGAGGTGACAGGAGTGCAGAGCTCGAGCTTCAGGACATGGGTCCTGATGAACAAAATTGGACTCTCAAAAGTGGCAGTTTGGAAATTTCACTGGCTGTTTTCTTTTACATATGTAGCCTGAAATGGCAGCAGGCCCTTCAAGAATCTCTCTGATTAGTCCACCTCAGGATGGACGCATGGGTAAGTAAAATTTCCTGTGATCTTACTTCAAATCCATGCACAAACTAGGATATTTTCCCTGAAAGTCATATTTCACCAACGTTGTCAGTTCTTACCTACTTAAGAGTTACCCTCCACTAGCTGGCTGGGAGATTTTGGGTTCACCACAATAGAAATATTGTGAACCATTTTAGGAGAAGCTCTTGGGATCATGCACCATGGAAAAAACTGATCTTGTTTTATTATCTCCTTGTAGTTTAATCAAAAGTTGTTTTGCCTCTTTATTTGCTGGTAATTGACTTGGGTTGCTGGTTCATTGCCCTGGTGGCTCTTATCCAATGATCCCTCCAGACCCTGATTCTTCTCATGTGGGCTTCCTAATATCCACAGCCCTCCTGCTCTGGCTGTGGGAGCTCTTGTTACCCAACAGATCAAATTCCAAAACCTATAGTCTTTCCTTACAGTTCTAGGAAGTGTAGAGCCCATTGCCATTCCCCCTGCTCCATCCTGGTCACAGTTAGAGAGAAAGCTCAGTGAATACAGTACTTGCTCTGAAAGCATAAGGACCCATGTAAAAACCAGGTGCAACAGTGCACGTATTAGTGCTGAGAGAGCAGAAAGAGATGGATCCCTGGAGTTCACTAGCCAACCAGTCCAGCTGAATTGGCCAGTTTCAGATTTGGCATTTGGCAAGATTCATATCTCAAAGTGATAGAGAAAAATACCTAACATTAACCCCTTGGCTCTAGGTGTGTGTGTGTGTGTGTGTGTGTGTGTGTGTGTGTGTGTGTGTGTGTGTGTGTGGCTTATACAGCCACAAAGAGGTTTGCAACAATAACAGCCACTATCACGTAAATGGCCCACTGCATTCACCAGTTATGGCATTGTTCATTTATACAGTTATCTAACAATCCCTCTGTTAGATCAACAGGGGACATGCTTCCCTCTGGCTTGGGTGAAAACTTCACTGAAATTTGTGATAGCAGAGTCTAGCACAGCTATTTGGAATCATTGTGGCAATGGTGTGCATGCCTTCAAGAGCTAGATCTGTGTTTCAGCAGCAAGCAGCTCTAGTTGTCACGTAGCTACCACAAAACATCCATGGAGTATTTAGGACAGTCAGTGCTCACATAAGGGTAGTCCAACTGCCTGCTTGACTGACAGTCCTTAATTCAAGGCAGCCATACCAGGAAGGAGTCTTCTTCTTCTTCTTCTTCTTCTTTTTTTTTTTTAATTCTTCTCTCATATATTACATCCCAACCACAGTTTCCCCTCCCTCCACTCCTCCCAGTCCCCCCTTACCCACACCACCTCCCCTTTCTCCCTGATCTACTCCCCTGTTTCCCTTCTGAAAAAGAAAAAAAAAAGATCAGGCCTCCCAGGGATATCAACTGAACATTGCATAACAAGTAACAGTAAGTCTAGACACAAACCCTTAAGGTTGGATGAGGCAACCCAGTAGGAGGAAAGGGTTCTAAGAACATGCAAAAGAGTCAGAGACACCCCCACTCCCACTGTTAGGAATCCCACAAGAACACCCAGCTACACAGCCATAACATATATGCAAAGGACCTAGCTCAGACCCATACAGGTTCCAGGATTGTTGCTTCAGTCTCTGTGTCCCCTGCTATTTGATTGTGTGGTCCGTGTTCTCATGGTGTCCTCCAACCCTCTGGCGCCTACAGTCCTTTGTTTGGCTGTGGGTCACTGCATCTGCTCCCATCAGCTGCTGGATGATACCCAGTTAGACCAGCACCATTTGTTGAAGATGCTTTCTTTTTTCTATTGTATATTTCTTTCTAGCTTCTTTATCAAAAATCATGTGTCCATAGGTGTGTGAATTTGTCTGGGTCTTTGGTTGGATTCCATTGATCAACCTATCTGTTTTTATGCCAATACTATGAGGTTTTTATTACTATAGCTCTGTAGTACAGCTTGAAATCAGGGCTGGTGATACCTCTGGAAGTTCTTTTATTGTACAGGATTGTTTTAGCTATCCTGGGATTTTTGTTTTTCCATATGAAGTTGAGTATTGTCCTTTCAAGGTCTGTAAAGAATTGTGTTGGAATGTTTATGGGGATTGCATTGAAAACTGTAGATTGCTTTTGGTAGGATGGTCATTTTTTTTTTTTTTTTTTTTTTTTTTTTTGGTTTTTCGAGACAGGGTTTCTCTGTGTAGCTTTGCGCCTTTCCTGGAGCTCACTTGGTAGCCCAGGCTGGCCTCGAACTCACAGAGATCCACCTGGCTCTGCCTCCCGAGTGCTGGGATTAAAGGCGTGCGCCACCACCGCCCGGCCAAAAGAGCTTTTTTTTTTTTTTTTTTTTTAGGATGGTCATTTTTAACTATGTTAATCCTACCAATTCTTGAGCATGGGAAATCTTTCCATCTTCTGATATCTTCTTCAATTTCTTTCTTCAAAGACTTGAAGTTTTTGTCATACAAGTCTTTCACTTGCTTAGAGTTACCCCAAGATATTTTATATTATATGTGGATGTTATGAAGGGTGTTGTTTCCCTGATTTCTTCAACCCATTTGCCATTTGTGGATAGGAGGTCTACTGATTTTTATTTTATTTTATTAGTTAACCTTGTGTCCAGCCACTTCACTAAAGGTGTTTATCAGCTGTAAGAATTCCCTGGTAGAATTTTCGGGGTCTGTCATATCTTCTGCAAATAATGATGCTTTGATTTCTTCCATTCCAGTTTGTATCCTCTCAATCTCCTTTAGTCTCCTTGTCTTTTGCTCCAGCTACAACTTCAAATACTATATTGACTGATTTTCATATGTTGAATCATCCCTGCATCTCTGGGATGAAGCCTACTAGATCATGGTGGATGATCTTGATATGTTCTTAGATTTGGTTTGCAAGTATTTTAATGAGTATTTTTGCATCTATGTTCATGAGAGAAATTGGTCTGTAATTCTTTTTCTTTGTTGAATCTTTGTGTGGTTTGGGTATCAGGATGACTATGGCCTCATGAAATGAATTTAACATTGTTCCTTCTGTGAAATAATCTGAGGAGTTTTGGCATTAGCTCTTTGAAAGTCTGGTAGGATTCTGTACTAAAACCATCTGGACTGGGCTTTTTTTGGTTGGGAGACTTTTATTAACTCATTCTGTTTCCCTAGGGGTAATAGTTCTACTTAAATTGTTTATCTGTTCTTGATTTAACTTTGGTATCTATCAAAAAAATTATCCATTTCTTTTAGATTTTCCAGTTTTGTGGAGTACAGGTTTTTAAAGTATGACCTAAAGATTCTGTGGATTTCCTCAGTGTCTGATGTTGTGCCCCCCTTTTCTTTTCTGATTTTGTTGACTTAGATATTCTCTCTCTGCCTTTTAGTTAGTTTGGATAAGGGTTTGTCTGTCTTGTTGGTGTTCTCAAAGAACCAACTCTTTGTTTCATTGATTCTTTGTATTGTTCTCTTTGTTTCTATTTTATTGATTTCAGCCTTCAGCTTGATTATCTCCTGCCATCTACTCCTCTTGGGTAGGCTTGCTTCCTTTTGTTCTAGAGGTTTCAGGTGTGCTGTTAAATCACTAGTGTGACATTTCTTTGACTTCTTTATGTAGGCATTTAGTGCTATAAAGTTTCCTCAGCCGGGCAGTGGTGGCGCACGCCTTTAATCCCAGCACTCGGGAGGCAGAGCCAGGAGGATCGCTGTGAGTTCGAGGCCAGCCTGGGCTACCAAGTGAGCTCCAGGAAAGGCGCAAAACTACGCAGAGAAACCCTGTCTCAAAAAACCAAAAAATAAGTAAATAAATAAATAAATAAAATAAATAAAGTTTCCTCATAGCACTGCTTTCATAGTGTCCCATAAGTTTGGGTATGTTGTACATTCAGTTTCACTGAATTCTAGGAAGTCTTTAATTTCTTTATTTCTTCCTTGACCCATTGGTGGTTCAGTTGAGCATTATTCAATTTCCATGGGTTGGTAGGCTTTCTGTAATTTTTGTTGTTGCTAAAATCTAACTTTAAGCCATGGTGGTCTGATAAAACACAGGAGGTTATTCCAATTTATTTGTATCTGTTGAGATTTATTTTTGTGACCTAGTATGTGGTCAATTTTAAAGAAAGTTCCATGAGGTGCTGAGAAGAAAGTATATTCTTTTACGTTAGGGTGGAATATTCTGTAGATATCTATTAAGTCCATTTGAGTCATAACATCTGTTAGTTCCAGTATGTCTCTGTTCAGTTTTTGTATGGATGCTTTGTCCATTAGTGAAAGTGGGGTATTGAAGTCTCCCATTATCAATATGTGAGGGTCGACCCAAATCCAACCACATCAAAAGTTACCTTAAGTGGAATGGACTAAATGCTCCAGCAAAAAAGCAGAGATTGTCAGACTGGCATAAAAATTCTACATACATTCTGTCTATAAGAAATATACTCAGTTTGAGGCCAGCCTGGTCTACAGAGCAAGATCCAGAAAAGATGCAAAGCTGCACAGAAAGACCCTGTCTCGAAAAACCAAAAAAAAGAAAAAAGAAAGAAAAGAAAGAAAAAGAAATATACTCAATTCAAAGGCACAAATAGGCAAAGGAAAACCTACAGAGCAGATATCATGCAAACAGCAACCAGAAAGGAATTAGAGTGACTTTTATTCATAATAGACAAAGTAAATTTTAAGATAACAATATTACTAGTAACAAAGAGACATTTTATGATGCCAAATGTTTACTATACAAGAAGCTAAAACAATTAACTGTGTATAGACAACAAACCCAAATATATGATGAGTTAAAAAGAAATCCAAAGATTATAGTTTGGTTGTTTCAATATCCAAATCTTTATAATTGATAAACCACTGACTATGTAATTGCTAAGAAGTTAGAAGACCAAAGAAATTTAGCCAAATTAACTTATAAAAAAAAAAAGCATATACAGCCAGGCAGTGGTGGCACACGCCTTTAATCCCAGCACTCAGGAGGCAGAGCCAGTCGGATCTCTGTGAGTTTGAGGCCAGCCTGGACTACCAAGTGAGTTCCAGGAAAGGCACAAAGCTACACAGAGAAACCCTGTCTCGGGGGGTAAAAAAAGCACATACAGACATCACCTGACAATAGCAGAATGAACATTCTTTTTAAGTGTAAATGGGGTATTCTCCTGGAGATGCTTTCCAGGCCTCCATATGTGACTACTGGTATTCACTGAGCACTTGTGTACCAGGCATGTATGTCTGGCCCTTGCTGACTAACTACTGGCCATCAGAGAAGTCTCCATGGCTCAGAGGCAACTTTTTGAGGCTGAAATTCAACTGGCCTGGTTGATTCTGGTCCCAACCACTGACATCAAGCTGCCAATTTATTTGAATTGTTCACATTATCTCCAAGTTGAAAAGTGGCATAGGTGAAAAATAGAAGATAAGACACATGTTTCTTGTGTGGCAATGGGAAGGATTTGGGGTGCATGGTGGGTCAATAGTCACACTCAGAGAACTGCCTAGAGTCAGAGATGGTCTGTGGGTACACATGCCACCTGATACTGGTCTCATAATGGAGACATTACCATACCCGCAAAGAAGCAGCAGCAGGTATGATCTGGTACTGTGACACACTAATACCACACAGTATGTTTTATTCCCTCCACAGGCAGTGTCTCCTGCCGGGGATCCCAGCATCTCAGCTTGACACCCAGCCATGCAAGCATGACAAAGGCTATCAGGTAGGTCCTTGTTATGGTAAAACATAAGCCAACCAAACCTCCAGCCAGTGTTGAAGCTGACAGGTTGCCTCTTAATCCTATGTGTCCATGTTTGGAGAATGTTGTATTATATGTTTCATTTTATAGCTATAGTTTTTTTTAATCCAAGGTATGACTTAGAGACCTCAAAAAGAACTACTTAATGGCTGCACAGTAACTGCTTAAAGGAGTAAGTTAGGGTCACAAATGTTTCCTGTGAAAGCCAAGAGGTAAATATTCTTGCTTTTCATGCAGCTCCTCAGCTCTGCCTTTGTATGAGGAGTGTGGCTGGAGGAGTAGAAGCTTGCAGGCTGACTGTGCCCCATAAAATACTTCACAGAAGCAGAGACAGGCTGGCTTAGCCTGTAGCTATAGTGTGACTCTAAAGACACATCTTTCACTCAGCCACACCTCTCTCCATGGTCAGGTGGGCGGCTCCCAATGTCTCTTACACACATTCTGAGCACTCAAAGGCTAGTCTCCAGAAGGCAAGCCCTGAACTTTCAGCTGCTTCCCTTGAACATCCTACAATGCTATAATAAAGTCTGTATTTCACTGCCTACCTTCGGCTAACCCAGTTGCAGTAAGCACATGGCCTATGTAGCCATGTCTGCTTCTTGGGTCCTGAGGTTATGTGCATTTGTCTGTTGGTTGAAGAACCTGACAAAAGGTTTTTGCCCACCCTGGAGACTTTATCCCCCTTCCTTGACGCTGGTTCACCCTGAAGCACCAACCTCACCTTACTCTCTACTGGCTTTTGATTCCCCTGGTTGGTGGTATATTGTGTTGTTATTGCAACCCCAGCATCCATTTTTGGCTCCTTTAAACTACATGGTTATATACAGGGTAAGTATGTTGCTGAGTTCCCTGACTCTGTTTGAATCATCTGTAGTAAGAAGGCAACAGAGATGACTGTCTAGAGATTGTTGCAGAAAGGGTAGGGAAAAGTGAACATAAATTTGTTCTGTGCTTTCTGCGGAAGGCAAGAAGTGTTGATTGTTTATTCTGAATAACTCTGTAGATCCTGGGCTCACTGGCAGTCCCTGCTCATCCAGAATGTATAGGCAAGAGAAAGGCTGGTGTTTGTGGATTTGAAAAAGGAAGATAGGGGTGTGGGCAAGTAGGTTTGCTGGTGAGAAGTGTGCCCACAGGCAAGCTGTTCATGGGTTACAGAAGTTAGCTGCCCCAGGATGAGCAGTGTCCCCAAGAACTACAAGGTTCCAGGATGTCCAAAACCCATAAAATCTAGAAAAAGTAGCGATTAGCAAAGAAGGGGAATTCAGTCAGCTGATGATAACACCATACTGAATACAGCCTGTAAGGTGAGCCTGGGCAGCACACATGAGTAAAAACTCATCTTTCTGGAGGACATAGTCAAAAACATTGTCTGGACAAGATTGCCAAGGAAGCTTCCATAACCTTCAGGATGCTGAGAATGGAACCTGGAGCCCTTGGTGACTAAAAGATGAGAGGAGGAACTACAGGCTGGCCTAAAGAGGCAAGATGGTACCACATGGTGAGAAGGTGCTAGAACTGCCTAGAGTTGTTGGAAGGCATTGGGAAAGGTGGAGTGAGGTGGCTTCTAGGAACAGGTAGATACGGGCTGAAGCTGGCTGTGGTGACAGGGCAGATCATGAAGTTTTAAAGACCCTAGCTCCCTTTGTTCCTACTCAGCTACTCATTGTCACGGACCCTAGGAGAAATGCAGATGCCTCTTGACTTTGGTCAGCATCTGTACAGCAAGTCCCTAGGACAGCAGACAGAACAAGGGCAGCCTCTGAATGGTCCTGTTCACCACCTTCTCAGCCTAGAGCAGGCCTTATTCATCCTAGGTATTCAGAACATGGTTTTTTATCAACAGATGACCTTTAAGGCCACATAGTAGTCAGTGCTTAGATGACCATGTTACTAGAAATATGAAGAGCATTTGTGAATGTTTTTGTTTAATTTATTGTTAGAGTCCCACCATTGCAGATGCCCTACAAGGAACTATCACCAGCTCCAGCATCACAGCTATCCAGCAGAGCAGCACAAGGGCCTTCCCCCAGCCTTAGTAGTTCATGGACTGGACTACCCCGACAGCCCATCAGCATCTCGGGCCTGCTGCAGAGGCAGTGTGCAGGCAAGTGCTCAGCCAGCTTTTTGGCACCAAGGCTGCTCTCAGAAGAGTATATACATGAGATGTTTGTGTAGATACATGTGGTGTGGGCAAACACAAAACCTCACACTCCTCAGTTTCTTGGCAGTAGTTCAGAAGCCCATTAGTGCTGGTTCCTGTCTCCATGACAAGTTTTTACATTAGTCATCAGTGCTCTGAGAGAATCTGACATGAAATTTTAAAAACATATATTTAAGCCAGTAAACTCTTCTGGGTTTTTTTTTTTTCAGGTTATTTTTCTTATTTGATGTTTGCATGCACTTTCTTCAGCAGTATAGAATTAAGAAGTCATTTCAAAGCTCACAGCTCCTTACATCTCTTAATGCTTTCTACAGGGTCAGCATCCCCTGGGGGGATGGACAGTGAAAAGATGAGCCCATTCCTGCCCTCCACACCTGCAAATCTACGCTCTGCAGCCAGCCCCTGGCATGTATGTGTTCCTCGGTAAATGTCACTGTACAGTTCATTCTAGAGAGATAGTGTAACTAAATAAAGTAGCTTTCTGGTAAAGTAGCATCTGGATAGCCTTGTGGGATTTTTTGGCAGCTGTATTCTTCCTGACACTGTAGAATTCTCCTAAATTGGCTGTGGACGCAACATGAGCAGCCACCTGGGGCTTACTGTCAGGGATCCCCAGCTGCAGCTCACTGGGATTCAGGTGTGCCAGGCTTGTGCCACAACATAATATATGTGCACAGAACATCCCCATGGGAAGCCAACAATTCAGGGTGATTCCATTTCCTGCATGTGTTGTGGGTTTCCAGTGGCATAGTTCTGTTATGCAGGGCTTGTGCCAGCCAGTGTGTGGTGCTATGTACCATGGACAGATCTCTGCAGAGACCTTGCAGGTAAGGTCTAAGGGCATAGAACCCGTTGCTTTGTGGACAATGGACCCTTCCTGTGGGAGACATTTGGCACTCATAGGTAAGTGTCATGTGCCTCAGCCTTAGTCCCTGTGTCTCTCATAATTCAACACCCTAAGGGCTGGGAAAGGGGCTAATCCTTTATTTTCTATTTGCCTGTAATTTGTCAGAGAACTTGTCTGGTTCTGTAGAAGACATTAACAGCAGAAAGAAGTAAGTACCCACTCTGCAGATGGGCTGAGATGCAGGCAGACTGCACACTAAATTATTCCTCTGTCAATGCTGTTGCCAGTGTTGCACCTCCCCAGCCCTCGGGAAATGATGCTTGGACTGCTGAGCAGAAATAGCCCTCCTCTGCTATACAAGAAGGCTATATGACCCAGGCATGGCTTTCTCCCAGGAGTGTGCTTGATCCTGAAAGTATGTGATGGGTGTTCAGAAATCTTGTAATAATATACCTGTGTTAAGTTGCTTCCATTCCCAGAATTTGTTTGTAAAAATATTTTTATAAATTCTTTGTGAATTTCATGTAATGTGTTAGATCATAATCACCACTTGCTCTTACTCTTTAAAAATATTTACATTATTTTATTTTATGTGTATGTGTCTGAGTGAGTATCTGTACATGTGAGGGAGCAGGGCTCTGCCAAGTCCAGAAGAGGGCATTGGATCCCTTGGAGCTGGAGTTATATACAATAGTGAGCCACCTAACATGGGTACTGGCATCTGAACTCTAGTCCTCAAGATTGAGCAGCAAACATTCTTTTTCTTGTTGTTATTTGGTATAGTTTGGATTGGGGCAGGGTGTTGGTTTTTTTGTTTTGGTTTTGTTTTTTTAAGACAGGGTCTCTCCCATAACCCTGACTGTCCTGGAACTCACTATATAAACCAAGCTGGCCTGGAACTCACAGAGATCTGCCTACCTTTCCCCACCTAGTGCTAGGATTAAAAGCATGCACAACTACACCCAACTAGCAAGCACTCTTAATTCCTGAGCCAGCTCTACACCTCCAATTCCCATAACTTTACAAAATGTTATAAAATCCATATTTATGATAGAAATGTTTTTCTGTCATATAATGAAAACATGATTACTTAATGCTAAGATGTCAGATAAATGTGAAATATAAATGACCTCCTGTGTTTATGATACCTCAAGATGAACCTTGAGCCTAACCCTAACCCATGGGTCAGGTGCAAAGGGGCACAACAGACTGAGCTCCACACTCATGGCTGTAGTGTTGCTCAGGGAAATAATGTTGAAAACAGTGCTGAAGAATCCAGCAGATGCATCTCACCCCACTACATTCTTCCCTCAGGAGAGCTCTAGATCACAGGGTCTGATAATTCAGATATAATCTTAAATTTTTACAATTTCTTCCATTGCTTTATATTACATTCTACACATAAATTTTGATAGCATGATATTTAGCATTGCACACTATTTTTATTAAGTTACAACTGAGCTTTAGGGAGCCATTTAGTTCCAGGGCACATTGGTTGAGTAGAGATGTTTACCCTTGTCGGACCCTTTCATCAGCACTTATCACTAACCCCAGTCCATCTGTTGTTTTTTTCCAATAATCTTCACTTAAGTAAACATGTAGGCAGTTGCCCAAACCCTGCTACTTACACAGGTGGTAGCATTCCAAGGTGGGGCTCTTGGGTGTCACCAATCAATACTGGAAGCCCACATTCACCCCCCAACAGCAGCATAGAAGTGTGAATTATTCAGAGGCAAGGTGTGTGGAAGTCAAGGGCCAGTGGTGGGTGGTATGAGTAGCAGAGAAGTAAGACTGTGGGGGTGGCGAGGAAGCACCCTGTCCCACCTACCCTAACCCTGGAAGAGCAGTACCTTTCCTGCTTGCCACAGTCCCACCTGCAGTTCATCAGCAGCTGAGTTCTGCCTTCGCCTTGACTTGCCATGGTAACTAACAAAATAGCTTTGGCTCAGTGGTATGCTGTGTCAGATGGTCACATGTTGTCCACCAAATGGACTTTTATTTCCTAAAGTCACAATGTAGCAGAGTTCAGAAGTCCCTCTGGCTCCTCCCTAACTACAGATTCATAGACCCCTTTTCCCGATGAGCATCGCTCTCAGCCAACAAGAAAAGCCCTTGTAAGAGACACAGGGAAGCAGAGCTACAAGTGCTTCACAGTCTCAGTGTATGTCACACATGACCAGGAAATGAACACACTTGTCAGTTTTCTTTTGCTAAGTTTCTGAGTTTTAAAGGAGGAGGAAATCTTTACAACTAAAAATAATATAACAGAAAATGTCATTGCCATGTGAAATTCTGAGGGAATACTTTAGAAGGAAGTGACCAAGAGGAATTAAATCTGAAGAGTTTTTTTTATTTTACTCTATTTTAATTTATTTGTGTGTGTGTGTGTGTGTGTGTGTGTGTGTGTGTGTGTGTGTGTGTGTGTGTGCATGCATATAGGTACAAAGAGAGCTTGCAAGAGTTAGTTTTCTCCTACCTTGTGAGTTTTAGGGTTCAAACTCAGTCATCAGGCTTGTCAGCAACCATCTTTACCTGCTGAGCCATTTCACCATTGCCAGATTGTTCACTGGAGCCAGAATGAGTAAGCTAGTGGGATGTTCTTTAGGATAATGACATAATTCTAGTTCAGATTGGACAAGCCATTTCCTTTCAGATGTTTGCTGTTAATAGTGATATTGTATGAAAATGAATGGAAAGACAGTCATTTTAAGTGTGGTGTAAGAAAGTTTGGGTAACTAACTAGTTGACAGGTAAAATAATTACAGGTTAACAGTGTCATCTCAAAGCACAGATCCATTTATGTGGGGCAGTGCCTTCTTGGGGATAACATGGCTCTGCCACAGTACCATGTGGTACACTAGGGGGCGCTGAACCATGCTAGCTGGAGTTGCTCTGAGTCCCTGTAGGATTCATTTCATAGAAAAACAAGCTGTCGATTGATTGTAGCATTGTGAAAAGTTTAGGCAACTGAAGAAACTCACAAAGGGAAAATGGGATGATGAGGTCAGATGCAGAGGTTCCCTGGATCCTTTCTAGTGTGTGTGCCTCACGGTCTAACTAAACCAAGTTTATCAATGACACCAGGGAGACACACTAGGAGCAACCATGTATCCCTAAAAGCTAGGGTATCTTAGGAGTGTTCTATGTACAACAGCAGGACAGTGAGCCCAAAAGTAAAGACTATCACTAAGCATTCAAGAATGGAACAGAGTCCAACAGCCTTAGGTTACTCCACACTAGATTCTTATTTAATAGATAATCAGTCTTATAATGGCATTGTTTCTCATATCTAATCTCCTTAGCCATAGCACACCCAATAGGTACTGAGTAAATATTTTACCTTACCCACTATAACTATCTGCCTTCTATTCTTCATTGTCCTCCTTCTTGAGTGCACACTTGATCACATCACCACCAACCCCAGTTGTTTGTTATTTAAGACAGGATCTTGCTGTGTAGTCCATGCTGTGTGTATCACCACAGCTCCTTATATAACTTTTATTACAAGGTAACATCTTATAGCCCATCTTTTATAACCGCATTGTACATACAAGAGCAAGTGACAAGAGTGCAGGAGGCACAGCTGAACCCCCTCAAGTCACAAGCATAAGTCCTTTTAAGAATCTGCCCAGAGTTTTTGGCCACAGTTAAAAGCACATGCTGCTCTTGCAGAGGACCGAGGTTTGGTTTCCAGCATCAATCACAAGAGTCTGTAACTCCAGTTCCAAGGGATCCAACAACTCCCCTCTTCTGGTTCTGATGGAACTACATGCATGTGCACAGTACACAGATACATGCAGGCAAAACACCCATACATATAAAATAATAATAAGTAATTTTTTTTTTCAAGACAGAGTTTCTCTGTGTAGTTTTGGTGCCTGTCCTGGATCTTGCTCTGTAGACCAGGCTGGCCTTGAACTGACAGAAATCCGCCTGGCTCTGCCTCCCAAGTGCTGGGAAGGATTAAAGGTGTGCTGCACCACCACCACCACCACCACCACCACCACCACCACCACCACCACCACCACCCGGCTGTAAATCTTTTTTTTTTTTTTAATCTGTTCCAATCCAGCTTGGTGGCACATGCCTTAATCCCAGCACTGAGGCATGCGCACACACACACACACACACACACACACACACACACACACACACACACACAGAGGCCCAGAAGATGGGAAGGATTTCATAGGTATATAGGGAACAAGAGGGATCAGGACTCTCACAATGGCCTTCTAACACAGGACAGGATGGGGTGACCCAGCTGAGGGCTCCAGTAGAGATACAGGTCTCTGTCACGTCTCTGTACAGTGGGAACAGAGCTAGTAGTAAGTAGCTAAAGAAGTCCTGAGTATGGAGGAGGGTCAGAGATTCATACAAGTGCTGCTGGCTGAACTGGGAGGCTGTGGTGAATATCCCTAGAAGTGGACAGGAACTCCAAGGGGAGCATAAACAATGTCCCACCCCAATGAGAATGGCTCAGGAAGGCAAGGGTGGCCGCAGAGCTGTGGGCTGAGTGCACTGCTCTAAAGGAGGCTCAGAGGGAAGGTCTTATTGAAAGCTGTGGCCAGGCTTAGTGAAGAAACGCCCTACTACAAAACAGTTCATATCTACATCTAGGACTCAGCTTAGAGTCCAAGCCCAGTGAGCGGGTGACTGGTCACATCTTTGTTCTCTTCCCACACCAGCAGCTTTCTCTAGATACCCTTGTAGGAGACCTTATGTAGATAAACCTCCAGATGAACAAGCAGCAGCACTATGCCTTTTGCTCATTTTAGGGATTGTTTCTCCATCTCAGTGTGCTCACAATTCCATACACATACATGGTTGTGAAGTCAGGTCTACCTCCTAAAAATTTCTAAGACCTCTAACCGCTACTTTGCTCTTCATTGGTCTCTGTCTCTGTCTCTCTCTCTGTCTCTCTCTCACTCACTCACTCACTCACTCACTCACTCACTCACTGTGTGGCTTTTGTAGCCTGTCCTGGAACTCACTCTAGACCAGGCTGGCCTTGAACTCACAGAGATCCACTTGCCTCTGCTTCTCAAGTGCTGGGATTAAGGGCGTGTGCTACCAGTACCCAGCCCCCAAACATATCTCAAAGGCATCCTAACACTGCTTGGAGAAACATTCTTTCCCAACATAAACTTCATGGTTCCCATATCAGAATCCCTGTTTTTCCAATGGTTCCAGCACTGTCCCTTCTCATGTGCCTTTGCTGAGCTGACCAGATCCTAAGTTCAACCTCAACTTCTGCCTTTCTTGACTTTCCATCTCTAAGACTAAAAATTCTCTGACTTCTGGCAGAGATTGCATTTTTGGCTTTAAATTTTTCACGAATAAAGACTGTGAAGTTAGAAATTACCTTACAAACATGCTTTTCAAAAATGAGTGGTACTTCTGAGCACTGTTTCTCAGTGTCAAACAGAATCTACTACTGTAGTGCAAATTCTGATTGGTTTTAATAAAAACCCAGAGTCAGCTATCGGGGTAAATGCTGAAAGATCAGAGAAGTAAAGGAACCAGCCACTAGAGAGACTTCTTACCTTTAGGAGTCCTCAGACTGAAAAGAGCGGAGCTCCTGTCTCCTCCTGTCTCCTCCCGCCTTATATTCCTCTCTCTGCCCAGCCATATCACTTCCTGTCTCCACCTCCCTAATGCTGGGATTAAAGGTGTGAGCTTTTACGCCTGGTTCTGTTTCTCATTTAGACTGGATCAATCTCATGTAGCCCAGGGTGGCCTTGAACTCCTGATCTTCCTGCTTCTTCCTCCCAAATGCTGGGGTTAAAGGTGTATGCCACCACTACCTGGCCTCTATGGTTAACCTAGTGGCTAGCTCTGCACTCTAATCTTCAGGCAAGCTTTATTTGTTAGAACACAAACAAAATATCATCACTACTACCACTACCACTACCACTACCATATAATACTGATGGCATGCTTCTGGAGAGACCAGAGTGCTTAGCCTCAGCTAAACTTGTGCCTTTCCTGACCATAGCATCCAGGCAGTTGTTGATGTAGGCCTATCATTGAGAACCTAGATATTATAAGGTGGGTCTGGGAAGAATAACAGTGTGGGGACCCCTGCATCATCCCATCCAACAGAGCACTTTATTAGAAAGAACAATCCAGAAGCCCCACGACAGACAGGAAGACCTAGGACACAGGCTCAGGAAGTAGACCAACATGCAGGAGATGGGTCTAGCCAAATGGCCCAAAGCCCTCTGCTGACCTGTCACCACAAGACACTCTCCCTTGAGCCTGAGTCACCTTTAGTTGGCCCTCCAAGCAGTAATGTTCCTCCTGGCCAGGCCCAGAGGAACCCTGGGCTCCTAGCCAGCTCCCTGAGACAGCACCATGATACTGACCCAGCCTGAACACCAAATGGAGTGGAGCACAGCTAGACAGCCTGAATCCTGATCCTCATAAACACAAACTCTTAAGAAGCCAGGGCTTCTCTGAACAGAACAAAAATTCAAAACCCAAGCAGTTGTAAATACAAAGGGATGCTTTGAGCAAGTTTTCAGACTAGGAAATTCCTAAAATTCTTATGTGGTAAATTCAAGCCTTCACACCGACTTCATTGGTACTGAGCATTCTGTTGGGTAGAAATGGCACCAGAGGAAGGAGAGCCTGAGAGTAAGTTAGGCCTGCAACCTGTTATCCATAAAGTTCAACCTTGCCCTGACACCCATCTTACCCCTACCAAGCCCCACTCCAGCTCTTCCTGTATCAGTACAAATTGGTCTACAAAGCCCAAAAGATGCCCTACATCCCCAGAGAGGAATGCCCACTGAGGAACTGAGCAGAGAGTATACTGGACACATACACATCGAAAGCCATTCATCACTGCTATCCTGAGTCTCCCTAGGCCATCATGTCACACCTGCACTTGCCCTTTCATCAGAAGTGCCTATGGTTACCTTTCAGTTTGAGATTAATTTCACAGTGGCAGAAAATTTACAATGTAGATGTGGATACAAAAAAAAACCCAGCTTTTGACACCCCACTGAGTATATATTTGTATATGCACACATGATGTTCAATACACATACTCCTGCATATGCTCAAATATGCTTGCTCTTGTCTGCCCACATTTACATGTATACACAATTTTATTGTGAACTATTTGATAGTTGCAGGTTTCATGTACCTTGAGGTCAGCCATAAACTAGTTTCTTCCCAGGACTATGTTCCAGCTTGCCCAGTCTGGTACATCTGGATTAAGTCTAGTCTGGAACTTGTGCTGCATAAAGTGCCTCTTTGGTGAATTTGAATCTGGAACATTTCCACAAATTTGCCTTTGTTTTCTGACATTGACTATTTTAGACAAAGGCCTGATTTTTTTTTTTTTCATGAATGTCTTCCTTTGGTGAACACAGAGATTCAGCCCTTTCTACTGGTGATTTTTTTTTTCTAAGCACAACATTTACAAATACATGAATGAGGGTGTAATCCTAGAGGGACTAGCAGATCTTGATTCTGTTTCTTTAAGCTAGTTTCTGGGCTTCAATTTTAATGTGGTGAATTCTCACAGGTGTTAGCCAGTTAACCTAGAACACTTCTCAGGACTCACAGCAGCCACAGGAAGAATGCCCAAGACTCTGATGTCCATTAGTCTCAAGGCAATAACCACCTGCTAACTCCAGATGAATGTGCACCAGCCTACATTCTGACAAAAGTTTTTGCTTTAGACTGTCACAAAGTAATACCTAGGTAAAATATAGTTGAAAACTTTACTAAACAAACCTTTTAAGATACAAAGTACAGGCCCATTTCTTTCTAGTAACTGCTTATCTCACAGTTTCTTTACTAGATTCAATTAATGTAAAACTGTGGACAGGTTTGAGCTATAGAATGTTCTAAAGTGAATGTCCATGCTGTGCATGTTCCTACCTGCTGTGCAGAGCTGAGCAGCAGCTGGGCTTTGTGCCAAAAGACAGTCTTGAAGAACCCTAGTTTGGCTTCAGAGCCTGATGGAACATGTTCTCCACCCCATGTACTTTGCATCAGTATCTCTACTTATACTCTTCACTGAACCAACTAGGGCTATGAGAAAACCTCCTTGTGGGGGTTGGGCTAAGAATCCGGAGTTAGATCTGTATCCATTGCAGGTTAACTCTGTTGGGCTATATGCTACAGGATAGCCCCTCATCTGAAGCCACCCTGTCCCCACCATACTAGTTGGTGATTCTGGACACACAAGTGTCTTGGGAACACTGGGAACAGAGCTGGAAAGGCAGAAGGTGGCATCTGCACCAAAGACAGCCCAGAGTGTCCACAGACAGGCACACCAGAGACTGGCTTCACATATGCAATGTTATAAATACCCTTGAGTTAGACGTAAATGCACCAACGAGACTAAGCCTCAAAAGTAGTGCTGAGGAGAAAGACAAGTCTGCAGTAGGTATATGAAATCCCATCAGTATATACACCTCTGCCTATCAAGATTTACTCTCATTGTTTGCCTCAGTTGGCAAGCAAGCATTTCCCTATCAATTGGCACTTGCATAATTCCCTTCAGTGAACACATGTGCAGTTTCCTGTCAGTGGACACTTACCTATTTGTCACATATGTAGTCCTTCAGTGGGCACTCATATGGTTCTCCCTCAGGTACACAAATGGTTTCCATCACTAGACACATATACAGCTCCCCATCAGTGTATACACAATATGGTTTCCCATCAGTGGACACATACACATGAGTCACCTGGGAAAACTTTGTTGCACCCAGAACTCTTACTTCTTCAAGAAAAAATGCCAACTCTGATAATAGGTAGGCCCAGAAAAACCAAGATACACAGAGCTTTGGTTTGGCTGGCCTACCTGTCACCCAGCTACAAGGCCAAAGAAGGGACAGATGGTACCACAATTATGGTACAGGTAGAGTGCAGCTGTGGATAGCTGTGGTCTTGTGGGCTTCTGGGAGTGCTGTTCAGCCTACACAAGAGACAGTGAAATACATATTTTCGAGCCTCTCAGGAGTGTGGTATGTTTCAACCTAAGGCATTCATGCCAGGACCCATGATCTTAACCTTTACTATACACCGTCACTAATAGAGATGTGTCCTTATGCAGTCACTTATGGGAAACACAGGGTAAACTTTGGTGTGTTGGGGACACTGCTTCTGCTGCCTGCTTTAATGCATTTTCCCATTATTCCTGTTTCCCTTTTCAAAAATTAAACTATTGGGGAGAGCTGGGGAGGTGGTTCAATGGGTAAAGTGCCTGCCACACAAGCATGAGGATCTGAGTTCAGATCCCACCACCCATGTAAGACAGGAATGGTGGTGCATATCTGTAACTCTGGCTCTAAAGGGGTGGGTTAACTGAAGCTCATTGGCTAGCCAGCATAGCTGAATCAACGAACTTCAGGTTCAGTGAAAAACTCTTTTTTGTTGGTGGTGGTTTTCAAAACAGGGTTTCTCTGTTAGCCCTGGCTATCCTAGAACTCACTCTGTAGACCAGGCTGGCCTCAAACTTAGAAATCTGCCTGCCTCAGCCTCCCGAGTGCTGGAATTAAAGTTGTGTGCCACCACTTCCCAGCCTGAAAAGCAGTATCTTAAAAAATAAAGGTGAGAGAGTGGTAGTTTTAAGATACCTAATATTGGCCTCTGACCTCCATATGCAATGTGTTCACATCCATGTGCACTCATGTGCACATGTGCACATACACAAGTACATGCATCATATACAAAACTAATTGTTGGAGTTGGGGTATAGCTATAGCTCAGTGATAAAGCATGTGCAAAAACTTGGGCCCATTGCTCAGCACCACATTCAATTTTCTTTTTAATTTTGTATTACATATTTTTTTATTCACTATATGGGTTTGTGAGTGCATGTGCCACACACAGTGTGTGTTATAGAGATCAGGACAGCTTGCAGAAGTGAGTTCTTTCCTTCTGTGATGTGAGTCTCAGGGGTCAAATTCAGGTCATGAGGTTTGGCAGCAAATGCTGGCCCTCAAATTTTTTAAATCTAAAAAAAATTAAAATATTATACTAGGCATAGCAATGAGCAACTTAGGCCAGTGCTACAAGGCCCTTAGTCATAAGATCTGCTCTGTTCCTGGCCTGTCTATGGGCATGTCAGCTTCTATTGCTACTGTCAGGACAGGACTATTACTGCCACAGATATGAGCATCTACCAGTTCTCACCTGTTCTTCTCACCCAGGGTCAACTGGGCCCTGCCATGCAATTCAACCTCAGGGAAATTTGAAAGACTGGCAAAGAGCTTTAAGAGCAGATAGGAGTTTACCTGCACCAGGCCAGATACCAGAGGTTTCTGAGAGTCTGAAGTTTCCCACAGTCAGAGTGTAAGGACTGATTAGACCAACAGAAATGGGGTACAACTTAGAGGGGAAGCAGAGGCCACCTTGGTCTGTGCAGGCTCTTGGGAGTTGCCTGACTCAGTGAGCTTCAGCCCCAGATCAACACTATGTGAGGAGCATGAGGCTTTGGGTGACTGTTCACATACCTTCTACCATGGACAGTAGCTGCAGGTTCAGCATGATCAGGATGGGCATGAATTGGTGAACATCCATGAATAGGACTAGGTAAGTCCAAAGATTTCCTGAAAAACTGCTGACAAAATGGCTGGTTTGTGGGATAATGTCACCTCATTTTCTGAAGGCAATAGGTCATTTGTTGTTACATTTATTCAGAAAGCTTCCTTCAGAAGAGCTCCTCTGACCACACAGCATAGAACACAGTGTAACAGGATTCTCCTTCAAAGGGTGCCATCTGAACAGAGCATACCAGTCAAAGTGTCATGTCAGCCTACAGAGCACACTAGGGCCTCAGAGCCTTGTGTCCAGCCAGGAACCCAAACTTTCCTCCCCAAGGGACCTTCGGAATACCTGGAAGAGACTCTAGCTGCCTAGGGGTATGGGCAGGAGACCCACGGCCCCAATGCTTCCCCTGTAGCCGCTGCCTGAGGTGTATTCTCTATGATATAGGGCACTGTGTACCTCTCAGAGGAGGAGGAGGAGGAGGAGGAAGGAATTTGGTAATTGGAGTTAGGGCCCTTTAGAAACCTCAGGAATCTGTTTTCAGGAAGTATCTTTTCTCCCACCATAGAAACACTGAGAAATATGACCTTGAACTCCTGTGAGCCTTCCATAACTCTTCCTGAGCTGAGTATAGGAAAGGCCTAGACTTCAGGGCCCTATTGAGGTGAGGTATTAGGGGGAATGTCCAGGGTGTGACTGTAATAGAAGGATGCCCAAGGGGATTGCCAGACACCAGGAAGGGAAGGTCTAGGTTTGACCAAGCCTGACAGCCACTGGGGAGGACAGCAGAGGAGGTGACTTAGGGTGAGGGCTGGGAAGAACCAAAAGGTGTAGGGACAAGACTCGGGTACCCAGGTAGACTATCTTCTCACCATCTCTACCTCTGCCCTCCTGTATCCCCTCCCCATGGCCTCTGCTGTTTTGCCTAACTATAGCTCAGGCTCTGGGGCCAAGGGCTGGATGGGGTGGAGTGAGACAGTACACTGATTACACAGGTTTGCATCATTCCATAACCCTCACTCCTTTGTGAGGGGCTAGGATGGACAGAAGCCAGCCCACCCCCAAGCTGATAGGGGGACAAGTAAAAGGCATGAGTCGTCCTTAAGAACCCAAATCCATATCTGAAGGTGTCAGAGTTGGTGACCCAAAGGCACAAATATGTCTGGGTTTGGTCTCCAAAGTTAGGGAAATTAAAACTTTACCTTCTGTACAGCCTATACCCCATGGCCTGTCTCTCCCAAGGGTCCATTTGGCTTCCTTTGCTGCTCATGTGCTGACCCCACAGAACGTGGCCTGGAATCTTCTTACACCACACACTTACACTGGGACCTGAGGCCCTGTAGGGGCAGCCTGCACACTGACTTTGTCCTGGCATCTAGTGTCCAGTGGTGTGCAAAGAGAGATGGACTCTGTTTGGGGATCACTCTCAAACCCACTCTCAAAACAAGGAGGATGTGAAAAATGCAACTGGCCCCACACCAAGAGGCCATGGTTTTTGCTGCTTGGCTCTTTCTGGCCCTGGGAAATTTGGTCCTTACACCAGGTCCCAGGCTACAGGAAGGGAAGACACTGCATTTCCCCTAGGGACTGGCTAAATGCTTCCAGTGAGGTGCATGTAGGAAGGCTGCTGCTGGCCTGGCCACAGACATGTCTCAGACCCACTTCCTGCTGAGACGACCCTCCCATCCTGCTTAGTTTTAATGCTTCTGGTTTCTCTGTTTTTACATCTCAGACTGACACTTGGCAGAAAACTGATTCGCCACAGGAGTTTTCTGAGCCAAGACCTCTATGAGGACAGACTGGCTAATGATTTGAGTACACGGCCCTAGAGCACTAGAGAAGGCCCTTCTGTTAAAGTTTGTTTTCTCTGCAAAGTTGAGCTGTAGAATCCACCCAGGCTCTACTTGTTGTCTGTGACTGGGGCAGCAGGAGCAGAGGTAGCCCTGGTGTGCATTTGCACACATTCACTGCAGGAAACATGAGAAGAGGCATCAAGTTCTCCTGTTGTGAAGAAGCACAAAAGCTTTGCCCACAGGAGGCCCTGTTCACACGACCCCTGGGGCTGATGATCCAAGAGGCCCTTTACTCTCTTCCCCCTGCCCACTCTGGTAGAGCAGAATCCCATACTCTGAGAATAGGGCAGGATACACTGTGACTTCTAGAATTCTCTGCATCACCACCTTTACCCATCTCAATCTCCTGCCTCCTGGACTGGTTTTCCCTGAGTTGCCAGACATGAACTGAAGGGCCTGCTGGCCATCTGTCTGACCACAGGGTAGTAGGCAGGCACCTCTATGCTTGGTTCTGAGCTACTCAAAAAGTCTTATTTGTGTGTATGTGTATGTGTACGTGCATGCATGTGTGTTTCTACACGCTCATTCATATGCAAGTACATATGTATGTGTGTGGGTACACATATATGGATGTGCATGTGCACATGGAGGCCAAAGGTGTCATTCCTTGAGTGCTATTGATTTTGAGGAGGGGGAAAACAGTCTCTCACTGGCCTAGAATTCATCAATAGGCTAGGCTGCCTGGCCAGTGAGGCCCAGGGATCCCTCTGTGCCTTCCCAACACTGGGATTACAAGCTCATGCTGCCATGCCCAACTTCTTTTATGCGGGTGTTGAGGTCAAATTCATCTCTTTATTCTTGCAGAGCAAGCATTTTACCAGGTGCTACTCAAGAAACTCCTTCTACCTCAGCTTCCAGAGCTCTTAACCTGCGGTCCTCCTCAGGTACCAGAACTTTTGAGTAGAAAGAGCATGACTCTGGTCCCTGGAGCTTCTAGATGTTTTGGGTGAGAGCAGGATGATCCTCCTGTACACCTGAGGGTCCAGCCTACTCAGGTTCTGGGGCCTCCAGTTTACCCAGTGGGTCCTTTTGTAGTTTGATGTATCAACCACACTGCACCAAAGAGTATCCTCCGCCTTCCAAAGAAAACAGGTCAGGGGCAGGAGGCTTGTGCTGGGTGGGTGGACACAAGCCCTGAGCCCTGGCAGAAGAGGGGCCTGGCTTGACATGTAAGTGCCTAGAGGTTCAAGAAGACTCAGCCCAGCAGGAAGCTGTTTGGCTCACCCTTGGGATCCTCCTTGCTAAGGACACTAGGACAAACAGGGAGCTTGCCCTTTGTTACCCAGTGTAGCCCATTCATGCATCCATGATTGCATAAGTACTGGGCTCTTTTCTGACCCTGCACTGTAGAGTTAATTCACATTGAGCACACTTACCCATGCAGGTGCACACTAATGCATACACCCACTTATATACAGATTCATGTGCATAGACATCTGGCTACCAGGGCACACAGAATGGTATCTGGGAGATTTGGGTCTGGTGAGGCTTACTTTGGAGGTGGACTTCTGACCTGACCATGGAGCTACTTTTGTTGTTGCCTACTCTAGAACACATAGGTGAATTTCTAAGACAGAGGACTGAGTGACTCTCTTGTCCCTCACAAGCTAAAGGCTGTCTCACCAGGTAGAGCAGGCATTCTCCCTGGTAGGTCCAGCAGGAGAGGCCATGTCTGCCTAGTGATTCCTCACTGAGAAGCCAGTGCAGTGGCAACTGTTGGGCAGCATGGAGCCAGCACTCCACGGGGCTGTTTTCCAGTGGAAACTGAAGCAACAGCAGAGTAGTTTGTGCTGATCCACCAAGAGATGCTCCAACACCTGTGGCTGGCCCTTACAGGGCCAGGAGAAGCCAGCTTCTTCCACCCAGACAGGGACAGAGTTCATCTTCAGAGGGGCAGGTGGGGTGCCTGCCAAGGAGAAGAAACTGAAGGCCCCTATTGAGACTAACACCAGAAGCAGTACAGCTCCAAAGCAGAGGTATGCAGCAGTGGACTCTGCTGGCCCCAGCACTGCGGCAACTTGGCAGGGACATGTTTTTGTCCTGCACACACTCTCTCAGCTTCTGAGATCTCCTGTGGGGGCAGAAGTCTGCATCCACCAAGCTAACAAACCTGTGGCTACTTGTCCTCCTGAAAGCAGCCACTGACCTTGCCATCACTGGATAAATAAAGCTCAAGACAAAAGCTGTTGATTCTGCAGCCCTCTCCCAGCCAAACTTCTGGAAGACAGAAAGCCTACAGAAGACAGAAGGTGCTTGCCATGTTTGTGGAGGGAACTGAGTACATGGTGGCCCTGTGCATCCAGCAAAATATCGGAGGAGCTCTGTAGGTGGTACAGAGTGGGGTCAGCCTTTCTGCCTCCCAGCTTTCCCAGTTAAGCCCTATCCTGACCTAGGGCCCCTCATCTGAGCAATCATCACTTCAGAAACTTATGCTCCAAAGAAAGTAGCGGTGATCCCCATCACAGTCAAAGGCTCACAGAAACCCAGGGCAAGGGTCTGTTTTTACACCCAGACGTGGCCTCTGCCCAGCCTGTGATGCTGTTTCTGGATATAAACTGCAGCCTTCAGGACTGACATGCCTACTGGTCACTGGGAGCATAAGGTCCCTGAATCCCTAGAGTGACAGCCTTGGGAACTTTTCTCTTTCCAAGCCCAGCCATGCTTGGATGCTGTGGATGCAGCATCCACAAATAATTCAGAACCTAGAGCCACCCAGCCAGCAAGCACCCAGTGTCCACTATGGAATCACTATATGTATAGAGTCTTCTATAGGGGCCAGCAAGTAGGCTGGTGTCGGGAAGCTACCCAACCCACTCAGTAGGATCTTTCCAGGAAGTTTTATGTCCTGTGTGTGGCAAGACTGCATTCCCTGTCACATGCAGCCCTTTAGGAGATCCAACTATTCTTCACAACCTTGTCCAGACCAGGAGCTATACATGGTCCCCGGTACCTGCCTTGAAGCTCTCATATAATGTGACATGTTCCTTTATCCTGACTGCAGCACCCTGAAGCTTTCCACCAGGAAGTGGCTGGATAAATAGCAGCCATGGTGTCAGCCAGTCCTGGGCCCATGTTCCTGGCCAACTGAGCTTTGTTCTGGCAAACTTCCTAAGTGAGCCTTGAGATTCTTGGGCAGAGGGCAGGCTAAGCCTCAATGGAAACACCAGAAGTCAACCCTACCTTAGTGACTTGCAGCTGATTAGCAGAATTCAGACTTTGGGCTAGTGATGTGTGGCATATTATAGGAATTCAGGGTGACCAGAGTTCCCAGGAATTTCTTCTCCATATGCTGGCTACACCCAAAGTGGGATGGATAATAGCCAGGAAGATCCTGGCCATTTGGTGAACCAGGACAGAATCAGATACACTTGGGATACCACCAAAAGTAAGGGTGGACCCTTCTCCACAGATCAGAGTACTACTGCCCTATCCCACCCATAGACTGGGTGTTTTCCCACAGTTGCTGGCACTACAGTCCAAGGCCACAGAGCTGTGGGTGAGTCTGAGAGGCCCCTGATGACTAATGATTGGCAGGATTAGCACATGCACATGCAAGTGCACAGACATGCCTGAGGGTTTAGGGTATTCAAGGCCGGGTACACTTTTCCTCTCCTGTGGGTGGATATACAAGGCCCCAGATAATACAGACCACATTCTCTACTCCTAACCTAGACAACATGCTGGTTCAAAGGGTCTAACCCCTGTCCTAGTTCCTAGATGACCAAGACAGACCTCACCAAGTGGACCCCCCCTAGTCACTGGCCACCCTCCTACTCCCTGGACAGGGCCCCACAGAGTCCAAGAGCTCTACTCAGCCCATGTGGTGCAGTCTTGGGTGCAAGCACTCAGCCATACAGCTGAACCCAGAACCTCTGGGGAAGGTTGATCTCTGGGCCTCAAGAGTAGCTTTTCAGGCCCCTCACATTCTAGATGAGCTTCAGGTCCCAGGACCTTCCAGAGGGTCTGTCACAAAGGTTGAGGTCTAAGTCCCCAGGGCTAGTGACATGAGAACTCTTTGTATTCTAGGTGACACTGGTCCCCTAGGGTTCCTGGGCCTTGATGGAGATCTGTGCCTGTCAGAATCAAAGGCAGGGGCCGCTGGATAAAGAACTGGACCCAGGATTTAAGCATGGACCCAGGACAAGTCTTCAGAGCTCTGCTTTCAGCCCTGAGCTAGCCAATCTGGAGTGTGCCACAAGATAGGAAATAGCGGGTGACATCTGGCTGCCTAGCTGTTGTCTGAGACCCTGCTGTCTGGGGGTGAGGGGTTTCAGTGGACAACCTTATGGCTATAGGGCCCAGGGCACCATTATGTGAATTCAGCCTTGTCATTGTCCTCCTGACCAAGCCACATGTAGGTAGGGGGCTGCTGAGGAAGGAAATGTGACAGAGGGGACAGCAGAGTCTCAGGAATACATATATATGTATTATATATGTACACACTCACATATATGCACACTTCCATCAGTAGCTGTGGAAATGGGATTCTGAGGTGGGCCTGGGGCCAGATGCCTCATGCTACATCCAAGATTGCTCTCCAGACTCGGCTCCTCAGTGAGCACAGAGCAGTAGCCAGAAGATGCCCTGTGGAAGCTTCACTTCAGTCCCTGGGTAGGAGGTGGAAGTAGCAGGAGCAAAACCTTTCTAGACAGCTGGGTAGGGCATCTAATCCCATAGACCCTTAACTGGTTTCTACCAACTCTAACAAGAAAGACCCAAGGACCATAGGGGCAAGAACGTGGGATGGGTGGCTGGGGGTCATAGTGAAAGGGATGTCTTCAACATGGAGGGCAGGTTTTAGGAGGACCCATATGCCAAACCTGGCCATAGCACACATGGAACATGCAAAGCAGGAGTCCAGATCATAAGCCCTGCAGATTCAGAAAACCAAGCCCCATAAATGCCCCTGGGATTTGAGGGCAGGTTACAGGCTGATGAGGAGCTAGAACCATGTAGTTGGGACCCTTCCCCAGGGTTTCCAGTAACGGGCTCTTCAGGAGTGTCAGCAGGGGCCTGGGGAAAAAGACTTTGGTGGCACACCTGTCTCAGGCCACTGTCTTGCCCTTCCAGATTCTCTACCATTTGTATGCATGTCTCTCAGACCTTGAGGCTCCCTCGGGTTCTACTGCCTCACCGGTATCCCAGCTAAGGCTGAGCTGTGCAGAGACATGGATGATGACTTGCCCCTCCCCACAGCAGGGCCCTGCAGCTCCTAGGCTGGGCTGGGCTCTGGCCGCCAGGCCCAGGCAGGCTGGCGAGGACTGCTGGCTGCTGCTCCTCTCATTTCCTCTTGGCTGGAAGGCTCGGCTGCCTTGGAAACAAAGGGTGGATTGTGCCTCCTTCAGGCCTGTATACTGGCCCTGAGTCTGGGAGGCTCCTCAGTATAGCTACTGCCTCTACAGGGGCTTGTAGGTGACAGCTGTGCTTCCAGCCAACTAGGTTCCCCTGGACAATTCTTGTGGGCTCCAAGAACAGGGCTTTAGGAGACACCAGCCCCAGGCACCTCCAGAAATTCAAGATAGTGGCTGGGCTGCCTAGCTGTGCCTTTCCAGTGCCTATCCCTGTGCAACAACTTCCTGTCCCCATCTATGCCAAGGACAACTAGCCCAGCCCCCAAAACACTGGGACCCTCTATATCCTACAACCTTCCCCCAGCCCTTCTGCCCTGAATCAGGAACAAGAACCTCTATTTGACCATTCACAGTCAGACATCCCTGGCATGTGGATTTGGGAGTGCCCTGTGCTCAGTGTTGGCCTTGGGAGACTCTGGAGAGCCAAACAGGGCCTCCTCCCAGTGGGGCAGAGTACCCATGATACACAAATGCTCCCATCACCACACACCCAGTGTGGGTCTAGAATCCACGCGGCAGAGGCCTCCTCTTGCCCCAATAAGACTTCAGTCCAGTCACTGGCTGGGTAGAGAACAACTTGGGGTATATCTGAATTGAGGATAAGAATGGCTGCACAGGGCTTAGGCAAGGAGGCAGCAAAATGCTCCTTTGGGTAGCCAGGACTGTGTCCTAACACAGGCTATGGATATCTGAGTCCAGATATAGGGTTGGGCTCAGGATACCCAGCCTCATACCAGGAAGCAGGAATACCAATGTCATAGCCAGAGCCAGGCATAATCATCATGGTGGTAGGATCTTAGTTTGATGCTCACTCCTGACCTTTGGGGGATCTAGGCTTCACCTGAGGGTCAATCTTTGAGTCATATTCCCACCACCCGCACTCTGAGCACTGGTCCTCCTGTGGCTGCTCGTGTTCTGCTTGTTGTTACATTGGCTCCAGCTACTTCTGTAAAAGACTTTTTGTACTCTGTAAGTGAGGCGGGTGCCGATTGTCTTGGAGAAGTTCCAAGAGGAGTGATGGAGGATAGCTTTTGGAAGAAAGAGCAACAAAATTGAAGAAAACGCTGTAAATGGACAAGGAATTTCTCTTAAGCTGGTCTGTGTACCCTCTGTGTGTTCACCGCTGGCTCCTGCCAGCTTCTGTCATGTAAGAGTGCACTGATACATGGAATCTGGGTGGCTTCCTGGAATCTCACAGGTCTTCCTAGCCCCAGAGCATCTGGCCTGTACATTCAGGCAAGAGCGCTAGCCCTGGACACTGGCAAATCCAGACAAAAAAACAACGGGGTTCTAGAGGCTATGCTCCCTAGCTTCAGAACAGCAAATTCCAGCTTCACAATTGGACATAGCCTCACTGAAGGGTCAGATACTGGACCCAATGTGGCCTGAGTCCTCATGAAGGCTGGTAGCAATACCTCTAGCCTTAAGGAAGCCTGCCTAGCAGAATCACTGGGTCCCCACTAAGGCCAGGTTGTCCCCTGGACATACAGCCCCCACCCTTTGTCAAGAAGGTTGGAGGACCTTGGGAAGGAGAGGCTAAGGGCTCCTTGAACTAGCTGCTAAGATAGATTGGAGAGGGGTAGGTGGGAGTAGAGAAACAGGAGCCTATGTCCCTAGAAGGATGAGTTCCTTAGCTAACCAGCCAGGTATTCTGCCTCTACCTCCCCAGTGTCAGTCTGGGAGGTGAGGTAACCTAGGTAGAGACCTGCTTGGGAATTCCACATTCCAGGTGGGCTAGGGTAGGCACATTGCCTAGCAAAAAGCTGCCTAGCTGCTCCTCTGGAAGCCAGGACTCCAGCTTCCTATTCTTGATCCTTTAACTGGCTCTCTGACACAGTCCCAAGATCTTTAGATCCTGGAGACAGATGAGCCTCACAAAGTCTCCAGACCCAGTACAGCTGCTATGATTTTCCTTCTGGGTCCTGTTAGCAGAAGCTCTACATGCTGACTTTCTATGGGGAGGGAGAAATGCTTCTTCAACAGAGACATCCATGTTCCTGCATGGAATTCACTAGCTCCCATGCAGCTGAAGGGAGCTCCAGCCCAGCCAGAACCCAGCCCTGAAACTCAGACATCCCACTGCCTCTTCTGCCAGCTGTTGGCAGCTGTCACCACCTGACGGCCCAAGGCCAGATGTCTGACGGCTGTTGCAGCAGAGTGGGGGCCAGGGGGCAGCTGCTTTGGGGCATGAGAGCCTCAGCCCCCTCTCACTTACCTCTACTACTCGTACTTAGGCTACTGCAGACCCAGGCTGAGATCTCATTTCTGGATACTTGGCCTCCCTAGTCAGAGAAGCATGTGGATGTGGGTGGTCATCTTCCTTTTCCCATCCAATGCTCACCCAGTGCTCACTTGGGCAAAGTGAGGCAGCTGATGGGTCCATCTATCAACCTCTCCTGAACTGAGCAACAAGGGGGAAATCAGGGAGGTCTGCCTCCTATCTGGGACAGTCACTCTACATGCAGGTCAGAGTGTTCTCACTCAGGAGATCCTGGATCTCCCAGGGCTACAATTCTCAGGCTTCTGTGATGGCCCCTGAGCCTAGTGTAATGTGCTACCCTGTCCACATCAGACAGACTCCAGAGTTGAGATCTCTAAAGGAAACACCTTGCCTAAAGAAAGCAGCTGGCTCACCCAAAAGAGAACAGGATCACCTGCCTATATCTCTCCCTGTGCCCATCCTACCTTCCTGGGCAGCCTGGGCCTTTGAGGCCCCTCTCCCATCCTGTAGGCATGTGAGAGGGCCAGGCAAGATCTATAAGGAGCGTGGTCTTTGGTGGAAGGATATGTAACACAATCCAGTATCCAAACCCAGTAGTATTGGGATTGCAGGCAGTCTAAAAGGATGACCCCAAGTCACAGGGTAGAGTTGCCTGTGTGCACATTCAGGGTAACCCCACTGAGAACTGTCGACTCCTCTCTCAGCAGCCAAGGATTTTGGGCCCTTTGCCTCACCCTTCTACTCCAAGTCCTACTGCACAATGTGGGGAACCACGATCTTACTTGGAGGCAAGCACTGAGCATCAGAACCCTCTCAGGAAGAATGAAAACAATTAACTGGCCAGTTTCCCTGTCCCTTCATGAGGGGGTAAGTAGTCCGGTGAGGACCCTCCTGTAGGCCTTCCATTTACATGAGAGACACCGATCAGGGACTGGCTCAGCCCTGATATCTGTAAAGGCTCAGGAGGAACCAGGATCCCACAGCTCCCAGTCTTCAAAGGCCCAGAACTGGGACCAGATTAGCATCCATTTCTGCTTCACAGCCCCTGTCTCCAGCTCTGTTGGAGCCTCCTCCTCTTCAGATCGAAGGGGCTCCTATGCAGGTGGGAGCTGCTGTCACAGGAGTCCCTCTCAGGGACCTCCCACTCTTTCTTTGAGGAACCCTGACCACCAAGGATGGCTATCCTGCCCAAGCTCATCACCGGGTACCTGGATACTGGCTCAGGCAACGGAGGAATTAAATGATCAGCCAGGTACTTGGTCAGCCTCAGCCATGGCCTGAGGCAAGAATGCCCTTCACAGAAATCTCTCCTCAGAAAGAGACTTGTGAGGCCATAATATAAACTGTCAGCTCTGGGACTGACTATAGGGTGTTACAGAAACACACCTGGGTCTTCCACCCCGCATCGCCACGCACACAAATCTCAGAAGGGTTCTGCCAAGCCTCCTAGACTTGATAACCACAGCTCCTACACCACAAAGCTGGACTAAGATTCTTATTCTATTAAAGAATTCTACAAGCATTTGCATGGTATGCTACCATCAGCTGTGGAGGGAGTCGTCGTCATCGCCCCCCCACACCTCCCCCACCGCCGACACACACACACACACACACACACACACACACACACACACACACACACACACACACACTGCAGCCCTGGTCACCACACTCTGTCCCTGAAGCCTGAAGGCCAGCCTGGCTACATGTGGCCCAGCCTTGTGGTGTCTGAGAGATCAGGGCAGCTCTTTTGAGCCCTGCTTGGTGTCCTGGCCAAGTCTGTGCTGTGGAGGTATCTCTACCCCATGCCTCTCCTCTGTGTCACGGGTCCTCTGTGGCCATGTCCCAGTCCTGGAACAAGGCTCTGATCTCTAGCCAGGTCCTCTGACTGCAGGGTGGGGCAACCCATGTCCCTCTTCTTTGTACTACCAACTTACCCTGGGCATTAGCCTTAGCCCCTCCCTGCCCCCGGGGACAGCTGCAGGACAGCTCATGGACATCCTTTGAAGCCGGAGGAGGGAGGGGTGTCACACCCAAGGGTGTCAGTCTGGGCCAACCTTTCAAGTTTGCCGGCTTTCCCAGTGAATCAGCTTATCACTGCCTAGATGGGTCAGATGAAGGCTCAGGCATGGCTCCCCACTGCATCCCTCACGCACCCACCACTCACCAAGCCTCAACCAGGACACTGAATCTCCTCCTATGACTCCCAATCAGAAGCTACCATGCCTGGCCTGAGGGTCACCCCAAGGACAGAAGTATCCCCTCCTGACCTCTAAGAAGGGAAAAGTAGGGACATATGCATTTGTCCATATGAGGTGTTTTAGCAGTCAGGGGACAGCTACTTCAGGCCCCTTCTTTCTTCCTGGACTCACAGCCTCTCATCCTAGCAAGGATTTTGCCCTATTTTCAAGCAGCACACCACACTCAACACATGTCCATTCCCTCTAGGCCTGAGCGGTAGAAAAAGTCTGGGTGACCCAGACCCTGGGAAGAGATGGGCATATACATGGATAGATAGGTGCCTCCTAGCAGTACAGCCAAGGTCTAAAGCACCGTCTTTTGGCCAGTCAGGCTACCCTCAGAGGCACAGAGGCAATTTCTTCCTGCACTTGTGGCACAGCAGACTTCTGGACACGTGGGAAAGACAATGGCTTCCTCTTTGAAAATGTTGAAGCAACTGGGGCATCAAGTGGGGTGACCAGCACGCATCTCTACAGGGACAAGCCAATTGTATCCACATGAGGTCTTGCCAGAGCTGAGCTGGAGATGGAAATGGAACAGAAAGGCCTCAGGGCTGGGGACATGGGGTCATAGCTACTGCATGTGAGCTGGGACAGCCAGAGGCCCGAGGTAGACAAGGAGCTCTGAGCTCCAGGGTCATTATTTAGGGGTATTCAGGGACCCTGGTGGGGGCAGGGTGGGTTGTCTTGTCTACCTTGGAGCCCTTTTCCTAGCCTGTTATTTGACACCTGCTCTCCCCAGACAGATCCTGCTCATGAGGCAGCCAGGGTGAGAGGGTACTCACTCCTCATTGGTTGGCTCCTGACATTAGGCCAAGGCCAAGGGCTCAAGATCTGGGTCTCATCTCCCTCGGGGTGCCGACTCTACCTGCTCTCTGGAGCAGGACATCTGTATGGCACAGATCGCCTACTGCCTAAGGTCTCTACTCTTCCCAATCCCCCATACTTCAGACAAACTTGACCAAGTGTGGAGCCATCCTGTTTGGGGAACATCTGTTTATCACCGACTGTGGATCTGGAGCCCCACTGTGCCTTGAACATGCATCTGGGCCTCCCCAGCATCTGGCAGCCAGAGATAGCCATCATTACCAGCCAGGACCACCCCAGTGTGGCTACCCTAGGAGGTCAAAGGCTAGGAGTTGTCCTGTATGAGGGGGTCCTATAAGAAATATCCAGAGTAACTAACCCTACTCCTGAGGGGCCCACAGGGAAGACACCTTGGTGAAACTAAGTGGCCACTTGTTATCTATAGATGCTAAGAAAGGTGACTACTCTCAGGGGGAAGCTTAGAACCATGGCAAGACCTTTGCACCAATACATTGCTGGATTGTGCATGTGGAATCTTCGTGTGTGCATGCATGTGATTAGACTAGAGACCGAATTGATTTCCCACACACTGGACAAGCACTCTACTACTGCAATATATGCCCAGTCCTCTGTCTTAGGGAGCTCTGAAACTGGGGTAGACAGATATCCCAGCCTCCAAAATGGCTAGGTGAACAGGAGTCTCAGTTTCCCTGACTGAAAAGAACAGCTGCCACTGGGTGTGGCGGCGCACGCCTCTTTAATCCCAGCACTTGAGAGGCAGAGATAGGTGGATCTTTGTTGAGTTTGAAGCCAACCTGGTCTACAAAGCGAGTTCCAGGACAGCCAGAGCTATTACACAGAGGAGAAACCCTGAATCGAAAAACAAAACAACAACAAAAACAACTGCCACACATATCACCACACGAGTACCTGGGAGAGCACTCAGATGGAGTCCCAAGAACAGAAGTTACTGTGACCTGGGCCTGGCCCTACCCCAGCTCTAAGCATAAAGCCACATAAAACGGAACAACAAAAATTGGTTCCCCACTAAGGGCAGGGGCATGCACAGAACAGAGGTGACAGCACTCAGCCAGATGTGTGGAGCACCACTCTGAACAGACCCCAGAGTGGTGGGAACACACTTCACACCACCGGTTGCAGCCACTCCTGGTACACCATGAGGCTCAGAAATCCAAGGTCTCATAGAAGACAAAGCCTGAGAAACCCCAAGCCTGAGGCCTAGGAAATGCAAGGCAGGAGCTTATCTAGAGGGAAGGCACACAGGCACATCATCAGCACATGTATACATGCAAGCTAACATATACATGCACACACATACACACACACAAACACACACACACACACACACACACACACACACACACACACACACCAGTAAATATATGTAATTAGACACAAATAGAGCACATGTGTGTGCTCACTGGCAAATACACATAGGCCAACCGCAGGTAAAAACACCAGAATGAAAAAAAAGAGGCACTTTCTTGTTTAACAAAATAAATTAAATATACGAGGCTTCAGCCCAAACTCTATATAAAATTACAGAGGCCAGGCAGCCATGGACAGTGAGGATACCCAATGTAACCACAAGGTCAGGCAGGTCCCAGGCCCCAGGGCAGGCCAGAGTTCCTGTGTCCCAGCCATCCTTACATCATTATTAATATTATTTTACTTCTTAAATATAAATATCGAGGCCCTTCTCTCTAGCAAAGGGAGGGTGGCTCAAACCTCCAGGCATGGTCACACTGCTCACCCCACCTAGGTTGCTAGTAGACTCCTGGACACCCAGCATACACAGAGGCAAAAGTAGCCACCAAGGCCAGGCAGGGACACAGGTGGTCAGAGGTGGGGGAGTAGCCATGACCACTAAGACATGAGGGAGATTCCTTCAACTAGCCATCACTACATGTCACTGCAAAGGCACACAACAAATCCTCCTGAAGGCTTCTCAGGTTGTGCGTGCACATGAGCACACATTCGCATTTGTAAATGTTTGTTTGTGGGTTTGGCTGGGTGTGTGTTCATCTGGCAGTACATACATCTATATGGCCAAATATGTGAGCGCCTACCACAGGGCCCTAGGATATTCTTCCTCCATTGCTTTCAATCCTCCCAACCTGTTGTCTTGGCCCCCATATGCCTACTTCAGGGCACAGTGCTTGGAGATTTGCTGCATTTAGCACTGATAGTGGACATGCTGGTGCTGGTGAACCTTGCCCTCCGCATGAGAGAGTGTGTGTGCATGTGTGTGTGTGCGTGTGTGTGTGCACATCTGTGTACAGCTTGGGGTACAGCTTGGGGCCAGCAGCTGAGCCAGAGGCCAGGATGTGCTGGGGGGGCATGGTGGCTCCATGCTCCTCACACAGGCCCACAGCTAATGAGGACAGGTCTTTGTCCCCACTGCGGTCTCGGGATGCCCCTGGGGGACGATGCCCAGGCACAGGGAGCGTAGGTGCAGGGGCACATGGCTTCTTCTTGGCCTGGCAAAGCCAGAGCAGCACAGTGCCAAGGATGAAGACAGCACCAGCCGGGATACCGATCACCACAGGCCACGGCAGGCTTGTGGTTGAGGATGAAGGAGCCACAGGAGGCCCTGGAGGTTTGGGGTCTGCAAGAGAGAACAAGGAAAAGAGTAGGGAAGGGAATGTCAGTACACTAATGAGACAACCACGCCAAGTGTGACTCCCCATGAGGCAAGGAAGACCCACAAGAAAGGGAAAAGGATAGGGAGCCCCCACCTGGAGTTGGACACTGGAGACCCCCAGGACAGCCCAAACCAATGGTAGGGACTGAGAGTGAGCAGGGGGTGGGCAGCCCATACACACCTGGTAATACAGTGAGGAAGGCACTACGAAAACTGTAGCCCATGGTGTTTGCACCCAGGCAGATATACATGCCAGCGTCATCCTGGCGGGCCCGAGAGATGAGCAGCTTGTTGAGGTAGGAGCCATCAGGCCGTGACCACACATCACCCGTGGGCAATACCACAAACTTCTGGCCACCCACATCAATAGTGGAGTTGTGGCGACCCTCAGAGCCATACTCCACCCGCTTTAGCCACTGGATCACAGGCTTCACATCACTGCGAACCTTGCACTGGAAGGACGTTGTCCCACCAAAGTCCACTGTTGTATTCACAGGGTGTGTCCCTGTGAGCACAGGCTTGGAGCGGGTCCTCTCTATGGCAGGGACAAACAAACATGTCAGCAGAGTTCTAGGCACCACAGGCCCTTGTCCTCCCCCAGACCCGCCACTCACGGATTACATCCACTTTGTAGGTGGCATTGATGGCACCGGCCCGGTTGGAGACGCGACATGTGTACTTGCCACTGTCTTCAGGCCTCAGGTTCTTCAAGCTCAGCGTCCACTTCTTCTTCCTATGCTCACTGGCCTCTGGCCGTGCCAAGGTCTGGTCATCCTTCATCCACATGATGTCTGGCCGTGGGTGCCCACTGGCCACACACTTGAGCCGCACAGAGCTACCTACAGGCCGTGCGATCACTCGGCGCCTCATCTTGGAGGGCTGCGTGAAGCGAGGCCGTGCTGTGGGGCAGGGCAGCATCAAGGTCAGTGGGAAAGGATATGTGAGGATGCCAGGAGGATGGTCACTGCCCTATTCCAAGCACAAAGAGTCTCCCTACCCCATACATACCCCACTGCTGGCTGGCTGGGTCCTCCTGGCCCCCAGAAGAGCCACCTGGCCCAGGGCTCTCCTTCCCTGGATTGACATCATCTGTAGAGAAACATGTCATAAGGAGGCCAGGTGAGGGGTGCAGGGGAGCAGCTAACCAGTGCCCAGCATGGCCTGGCTGAGACAGCCCTAGAACCCAAGCAAAGGCCATGGACACACCCACATGTCAGGATTCAGGGACAGCTGGGCAGTGGCTGCCTGCCAGCCCCCTCCCTGGGTGCAGGTGACCCTGACAGGCATGGTGGGACTGGAGAGCCACCCCCCACCCTGGCTCCGGGGGGTCTGCAAGGCCTGGGAGGAGGGGGCCAGGCCCAGCCAGCAGCTGCAGTAACCCTAGCCCACATCAAGGGGCCGAATGCTTGGTGCAGAGA
Source organism: Peromyscus leucopus (assembly GCF_004664715.2). Taxonomy (NCBI): domain Eukaryota; kingdom Metazoa; phylum Chordata; class Mammalia; order Rodentia; family Cricetidae; genus Peromyscus; species Peromyscus leucopus. Next base: position 93,520,974 of record NC_051071.1, on the reverse strand, counting down.
CATGGCTTACATACCGCCTGGTCATCATCCTCTTTGAAAGGATGGGGGTAGGGAGGGTGGACAGCCGCAATATTCCCATTCCAACCCCTGAGAAGGCCTTGGGGCCTGTACTGGGCTGTGATGAGGGGGGCAGGGTGTGATAAGGAATGTCCCCTTGCTGCCCTATGACAGCCGCCTCTTCCACCCAATTCGAGACCAAGGACCAGGCCGTCCCAGGCCACTACCTTAGACCTCCACTGCAAAGAGAGTCAGCCTGGCCCAGGGCCCCACACTACAGAGCCCAGCAAAGAAGGTGGGCCATGCCTGCTACCAATGTATGGAGGGTGTGTCACCAAAGACGCCTGCCCATTCCCTACCGACTGGGCACCAGGGACAGAAGAGAACAGAGGCCATTCACTTCTTGCGGCCCCTCTGAACTCTGAAATCTGAGCCTCAAAGTTATGGCTGCCAAAGCTTGCCCTGCCAAGTCCTCACCCGACTCCACCCTACCCACCCAGCAACTCTTCTGTGGAACCACTGCCCGAGTCCCCACACTCTATCCATCTCTACCATCCATAAGGAAAGGCCAAAGGCTGGCCTAGTGACAGGGGGCCTAGGCTGCCCTAGGGCCCAGGCTGGGAATGGGGACAGGACCTACTGGATCCTGTCTATGTCTAGGTGGATCTGGTGCAGGCTGAACAAACAGGGTGGAAGAATCCAGGTGTATCTGCTGTACACCTTATGTCCAGTCAATACTGGCCCCACCATAACCTCTGACCCACGAACCAACTGACCCATAATGATGAGAGTGTAGTTGACGCTGAGGCTGCCAAAGCCGTTGGTGGCCTTGCACACATAAACACCGGCATCCTCGGCCTCCACCTCCTTCACCTTCAGCCCCTGGGGCAGCACGCGGAAGCGACTCCAGCCACTGTGGATTGTGCGGCCATCTTTGGTCCACATGGTCAATGGTGGTGGGTCCCCCTCCACCGGGCACTGTAGCCGAACAGTGCGGCCTAGGCGGGCCACCTGCCGTGAGACCACCTTGTCTGCCATTCTTGGGGGTCCTGCAGGAGTTAAAGGGCTTGGTTGGGGAAACACATGAGGGAAGCAAAGGTCTGACACCGGTGCTGGGAACCCAACCTGGACCCCACTAAGGAAGTCTGTTTGGTATGGCAGAGTAGGCCCCAAACATGAACCCTACTTCCCAACCACAGTAGTCAGGTCCAACACATCCCATTGTGTCAGTCCCAAGCACCTTGCTGTGAATCACCATAGCAGGCAACCTCCCTGAGAAGTTAGATGGAGAGGCCAGAGGGGTCAGGACACAGCCTAAGTCAATAACACTTACAAGTTCAAACCAAGAAAACAGAGCCATCCCTTTGTCTCACCAGAGAGAACTACATGTTCCCTGGTCAGAAAGGAGGGGACCACATGAACAGGACAGCAGGATGGGCTTCTGGCTATAGTCTTTTTCTGCACACACAGCCTCATAGGATGTCTTACATTCTTGCTGCACATAGTGCAAGGGACAGCCACCTTACACCTGTTTCAGATAGAAATGGGTCAGCAGGAGCAACCACACAGAATAGCCAGGTGTGCATCTGCCAGCACTCACTGCCATATATGCCCATCAATGAGGACAGATGCGCATGCACCCACACATGAACTGGCTGTCCTACTTGTGTGCTCTGTATCTGCGTTCATGGACAGAATCTGCTCTGGGATGTCAGGCAGCCCCAGGAGCCCTGGCCTGCCAAGTGGCTGGACCTCACAGGTACATAATCCCAAAACCATGGGATCAGAGGACAAGTGTCCAGAGGGTCAGAGCTTAAGAGCTGCCTGGGATACACAAGGTGAGCAAGGGCTGGGCACAGATCCTCGGTACCTTAGCTGGATTCCATTCAGGGAACCTGCTTCATAAAGAAGAACCCACTGGGTCCTGTCCATGTGGGTGACAGCACCTAGTCATACATGGGAGGTAGTCTGACCTTAAGAGATAGCCCCCCAACAGGATGTTCACAGGAGGGTCCCATAGCAGAGGCTCAAGTCCCACAAGTCAAGACAACCATCCCAGAAAAAGCCAATTCCTGGGACCCACAACTTTAGCCATCAGAAACATACTCCCAACCTCACCAACCCACACCAAGTTTTCCTCAGCCTCAACCATCAAGGTATCTCTGGACTGGAGTGCAGGGACAGGAGTGTGACTGGGTGTAGCAGGTAGAAAGTGACCACCTAGCTGGGAGGATGAGTACAGAGTACACAGAGCCTGCAGGTATCAGAAAGGTGTAGGGCTGAAGGAAAAGTGCTCTCACGAGGGAGGGTGAGCTGGTGGGAACCGCATCAGAGACTGTCCCAGGGTCACCTCTGAATAAAGAGAGGCATCCACAGTCTCCTAGACCACCCACATGTCACATCTCTAATCTGTTAGTAAGAGGCATCTGCCCAGCACATCAACCAGTTCTATTGAGGATGATCCTGGGAAGAGAAAGCAAGGTCAGCTGAGCACAATGGTGACACGGGCAGTCTGTGCCATCTCAGTGTGATGCTGCACAGGGCCTGGGGGCACATGAGTTTTTATAATCAGCTGGTACTTCTTCAGCATGCAATTACCCCTAGCTATGTGGCTACCTTCAGCCCAGGTGTGCTTCTGTGAGTGTTTTCAGACTCCCAGGGGCTGCTTTCCAACTTCCTATGGTACATCTACCTCTTAGGGCCCACCCTGAAGTACTAAGGTGGGCTCTAAGGAGGCAGAAGAATCGTCAGCCCCAGGGGAGGGGGCCAGATCTCCTAGTGAAACTCTCAGGGTATCATTCCTGCTCAATGAGGCAAAGAGCTATGGACGAATAGGTCCTGTCACACTTCTACTTATATCCACACTACACAAACCCTTTCCCATTTTTCTGAGACCCTGTTCTCCAAGCCCCATCTCCCCTTATACTCAGTTCCCCTCATCCCTGCCCTAGGCCTGAAGCTGCTACCAACTGAGATCTCAACATCAGCCCTCTTCCTCACCTTTCTTCATGGCTCCCTCTGGAAAGAGAAAGAGCAGAGATGGGAAGAAGGCTGTCAGCCCACCTCTCCTTTAATCTGTTCTGTCCATAGACCACCTAAGGAAGCAGGGCAATGCAAGTATTATTGTTTCAAGGTTCTCCTCCTGCATCCAGCTTACAGTGTTAGAGGTTCCTGGGACCTCAGCACATGGGCCTTCTGAGATCCCCTCCCTATACCTTCATAGGTCCCAGCCCCATTCCCAAGCAAACTCTGCCCACCATCTGTCACTGTCTGAAATCTCACCATTCACAGTGCCTCCCACACTTCAGGTCAATGAGAAACTGGTCAAAGCCCTGCCTGGCCTCATGATCCCAATCAATCTGGTATCTGGGGCCTCCCAGACAGACTCATATATGCAAGCATATACACATACATTCAGTTGCCTAGAGGTGTTTGGAGGCATACCTGGGGAATGCCTAATGGCCAGACTAATCTATCACCCCACACCACACAGAAAGTACTACCCCTCCTGGCCTCAGACAGAGGGAGTGAAGACTACAAGAGGGGGCACTCAGAGGCAGGAGCCCTGCTATGACCACTGCTGAGGGATAGGGCTTAAGTGATCACCAGATGGCCGGAAGCTTGGTCCTTGGGGCCTGCCTGCACATACTGCTGGGGGACAAGCTGGCAACATGCCGGCTGGAGGAGCCAGCCTTATCCTAAAGCAAACAGTACCCTGCTAGCCCTGCCCCCACCTGGGTTCCACTATACCCACTGTGGGGTTGAGCCTCTTGGCTTGTTATAGAGACCCACATATGGACCCTGTCCTCAGGAGAAAGCCCAGCCCCTAGAATTCTGGGAATCTGGGCCATGATATAGCCATCTATATTTAACTCAGGAAACACAGCCCCCTTTGTTCTACCTGGACAGCCATCCACCCTACTTAGCCAGTGAGGAAACTAAGGACTTGAAGCTCAACAGCAATGGGGCATCACCTCCCCAAACTCTGCCTTAGGACTGCTGTAGAGGTCAGTTCTGGGCAGAGGCTGGGCCTAATGGCTGTGCCTGAACTTCCAAAAGGGCTTGTCTGACCATTCCACCCAGGCTGGCTCCTTCAGAAATCCAAAGAATCTGAGAAAGCCCAACACAGACTGGATCCTGATGGCTGGAGGTAGGTGAACACAGATAAATTGAAGGTGGATTTGTCCTTGCTCCTCTGATAGGTAAAATGGAGACCAAATATTGGGGTCATGGGATCTTTTCACAACCTGAAGACCCCAGGCCAAGGAGGAAGGTATATCAGCTTTTGGTCTCTCCATAACTTCTACAGCCAAGGCAGCAATGTCCATACCTCTGAAAAACTCATACAGCCCCAGCCAGGTCAAACTAAACATTAATACAAGAGGGGACAGCATGGAGACCTTCTGAAGGAGGCACAGTCTGTGTAGAAGTTCTTAGCCTCAAGGATGACACTGAAGGTCAGTGTCAGGTCTAGATGCCAGGCTAGGGACTCAAGGGGGAAATGAACAGACACTGCTGAAAGCTGGGGCTCCAGGCCTGTTGACCTGAACTCCTCTCCTCAAAGGACTAGTCTAGGCACCACCTATCAACTGACCCTGGACAAAGTAAGAGTGTGACATGTAAGAACCATCTGGACAGCTCAAGCCTAGCTTGGCCCTGGTGAGCCCTGCATGGCCCTAGGAATTTCCAATCTGAAAGGAATTCTCTGGCCAGGCAGTGAGCTTGGCTATGGGGTTGGGTCAGCTAGCTCAGAGTGAATCTCTTTATGGAGATACAACGTGGTTGAGTAGAAGACTCAGAGGATGGTGTGATGAGCCTCAACCACAGAGGAATGGAATAGGCTCACCTAGCCCTCCACTTTGCTCCAAGAGCCTGGAGGGGTTATAGTAAGAGCCAACCCATGTGGGACCCCAAGGCACCTGTCCAGTGATGATGGACCTACCAAGTAATGAGCACACCCCCACCAAGGCACTGCCCTGGCCCCTGGCTATGAGGACATATATCCCACAATACAGCTGGAGCCCCAGGACAGGGACAGGTAAGAAATTCAGAGACAGTCCTCTAGGGCCAGCACATACTAGGAGGCCAAAGCCCAGGAAATAGTAGAGATGCCCCTCAAGAAAAAGAGCACAGGTGACAGTCACAAAGTCCAGCTGCCCATTAGGTGTTCAGGGCCAGGTTCTGTCTTGTCTTGAGGCCAAGATCCTTGAAGGTATATAACTGCATGGAGACACACACACATCACACACACACACACACACACACACACACACACACACACACACAAACCATACATGCACATTTGCACATTTATGGCCAGTAACATACAGGCCCATTGTCGTGACAGGAGTAAGGCTTAGCAAAAAACTGAGGGCACCCAAGGGCCAGACCCATAGGCTCTGCAGTAAGATTGGCAAGACCCAGGTAGGTGGCTATCCTAGAAATCAGGCCATCTAGGCACCCCAAAAAGACATCATGTTCCAGCAAGCTAGCCAGCAGGATGTGGGAAGGGGGTTCTCTGGGGGCACTGCCTGGTCCCCTGGGTCTGCACCTCTTTCTGGAATACCTCAGCTGCCACATCTGTACATTGCTAGTTCCTAGACACTCTCTGACCCACCAAGACCACATACAGTAGCATGGGTATCATTAGTTAAGGTCACCACCCTATAGGAACCACATACACACCATCCATAGAAGGTGAATGCCTCAGGATCCACTAAGGGGGACTCACCTAGACACCCAGCCCTTGACCCTCTTCTTACAAACATTAGTTTGGTGGGCAATAGTCTAGCTTCAAGTTAGGGCAACCAGAGGGCTCCCATCCCTAAACAAGGCCTGACTCTGATCCTGGAAGCCCCTGATACCTCAAAAACTGTCAATAAGTCTATTTCCGGAAACCAAAGCTGCGAGGCAGAGGTCAGGTGTTAAGGCAATGTGCCACCTAGCCCCTACAAAGACTGAAGGGTTGTTGGGACAGCCTAAACCAAATAGTCCAGGCAAACCCATCCAAAACCCACAGCACTGCTGACAAAGAGACTTCTT